>NC_086331.1:32303466-32610032 GCF_032445375.1 Bacillus rossius redtenbacheri
ATTAAATACATACGCCTTTCACCACACAGCCATCTAAACACATACCACACTAAAAATTAATAACGGTATGTATAAAAAAACACATATTCGTGTACGAAACAAGCAAGACATATAATCCAAATCGGGCAAGGTCTAGCCAAACATAGGTCGAATCAGTCAGGATGCAAGTCGAACACATAATTAAACTTGGCAGGTACTAGCAAGTCGGGCACATAACCCAATACAAGCAAGAAGCAAGTGAGGCACTTGAGGAATGTTCGTCCAAATGCACGTCCTGTTTGAGTCATGTGCGTCCAAAATGTGTGACCTTTTTTAATGTGGGTCCCACTTTGTGGAGAAACCGAAATACATATGGGTCGACAGGTTAAGACTTCTACTTGCTTCACAAAATGTTGAAAATTTATCAATCGCTAAAGAAACGTGGACTAAACTTGGTTAACTAAGAGGTGCAGTCTACATAAGTGATAACCTGCATACGTATTACATTTAAAAATAAATCATTTATTTGGATTTAAATAATATTTGTTTTATTTCTAGTATTATAACGTATAGCTTAAGACTGATATATCGTAATGCAACTTCGAACTTAAGGATGCAAAACACTCTCGTTAATGACTAACAAATTGAAGAGTACTAATAAGGCTATTCGATCTATTGGGACCAGTTGGATCGTAATGCGATTGAAATCCCGTTGGAGCAATTGTAGCCAAAGTAGATAACTGGAGCCAAATGCAAATGTAGCAAATATAACAATTGGATATATTGAAAACAGTTACAGCCAGATCCTATACAAAGTTGAATGTGGTTCCAAAATGTACGTTATTTTCCTTGGACGTCCATAGTCAAGTCTGTAGTCATGAGTGAAGACTTAACGATTAAGCACCTCATGGTCTTGTAATAAGAGTACAAATTATATTTTAGGGATTCTTGTTCTTGTAGTAATCGTAATACATGTTTCATTATTTGGTATATATGCAAATAATAAGGTTATATCCATACTGTAAGGCAGGCAGTTCGGAGAATCTTTTCTTGTCTGCTTGTAATAGGTCGTATTAGTTTGAAAGATATGAAAAGTAGGCTATCGGAAAAGTAGTTCTAGTAGTTCGGATATGCTTGGCCTATTCGTCTGACATTGGACATGACGTGATTGAAAGGAATGTCAAGTATATCGTCAAAGAAGACATCCAGGATCGGATGCGCTTAGCCTATTCACTTGTAATTAGTTTTTATTTGGTTGAAAATAACGCAAAATATGGAAAAAATGTTGTATGTTGGTTCAGATACGCTTGGGTTATATGCCTAAACTTGGACATGACTTGATTGAAAGGTGTGATATTATGTATCGAAAATCGAAGGCCTCGTAGTTTGGATACACTTGGCCTATACGTCTTACATTGTATATGACGTGGATGAAATAAGTGCTAAGTATAGAAAAAGAAGGCCTTCAGGTTTGAAGACGCTTGGCCTTTATGCCTGATATTGGTCATGACTTGGTTTAAAGAAATTCCAAATATAAAAAATAAGTGGTTCGGAGACTCTCGTTCTATATTCTTGTAATTACTTTTTACTTGGACATATTGTGTAGGCTATTTAGTATTGACAAAGAACACTTCATGGTTCGTTGGTGATTGGCCTATATGCTTATAGTTGTTACTCTAGTAGTAATAATACACAAAATATATTCTCCATGGTAGGCATAATGTCATTGAGTAACATATTTATTATTTTGGCAATTGTCTTGTATAGCATAATTTGTCTTAGTAATGGAGATTATTATGCTTATTAAAATGTAACGAAAAAATGTAATTTAATAATTTTTTTTTACTTTTACCACTGCATAGGTTTGAACCAAGGACAGAAATCAATGAATTAACTAATATATTAGTGAGTAAATATTTTTTTTTAGAATTTTTTAAAATTCTTTGTTAAAAAATCACAGATTTTCTATAGGTGGGCAAATAGGACTTCAGAAGCTTACTGGTGGCAGGAAAAAAAAAGGTTCTTTGGGGCCTTTCACATTAATTAATTAAATAGGTATTTTAAGCAAAAAATATTAATTTTTCTTCAAAAAAGTATCGAAGTGAGGATATAAATCGTTTTAATGAATCAGTATAATAATATATAATAGTTTCAATGATTTTTGAAAATTTTCCTGAACTTTTAAGATAATAATTAGAGATTTTCAATAAAGTGGCCATATAGCCAACTAGGTATATGGGAAAGCATTGATAGTCTGGTAATTAACACTTCTGAATTCTAGGAGTTTTATTAAACCAAAATGGCGGCAGCGTACTCTAGCAAACGATGTGGGCAATACGCAACACTACCGCTTTTAGTAGCAAGCATTGAAAACAAAGATGTCGGCAGGGCTCTCTTGTATAAGACTGTACAAAAGGCGACACTAGCGCCTATAATAGAAAGTATTTAAGAAAAATAAGGTGGCTTGGCCTACAAATGGGCTGCTATTATTCCTTCATATTATAAAAATTACAAGACCGAATTTATGTTATTTTTATATAGCTACACCTTTCTGTTATCCTTTATCTGGTATGTCACTCGATGGCCGCGTGGTCAAAGCGTATGTTTTCAATATCAAAGGTATGAGCTGTCATGTTCCGAAACACCTCTCTTCCAATGTATTTTACACAATAAATTAAATTTAATATTTCTATAATGGTTATAACAACACTGGTAATTGAACATTGCCATTAAGCTCATGAGACAGAGCAACGCTGGAATACTCTTGGAACAAACAGCAGAAATAAAAATGGTGAACATTAAATAATAACATAATTTAAGATGGTAACCTCCAGCAGAAAATAAAATACAAGATACTGTCTGTGATGTAAGAATCCAAGTAAGCGACCTCCAGCAGACGAAAACATGATGACGTTCAGCAGACAAAAACAAAATGGCGGCTGGACGTAAGAATTAATTTAAGATGGTGGTTGTGAAATAAGAATCCAATATGGTGGTTGTGACATGAGAATCCAATATGGTGATAAGTTACAGAAAAAATGGTTCATGTGACATCATAATCCGAGATGGTGGAAATAAAGATCGTAGGCTTTCGCAGCCATTGTCTGGAATCGCTTGGCTTCTGGGTTGTAGCCGTGTCGAAGGCAAAAATATCACCGACAGCCAAGCAACTCAAGATGGTGGAAAGTTTATAATGTTACATCATAATTAAAAATAGCGGAGATCAAGATATGGGATGGGGTCAAGGTCATCAAATATGGCAGTCATGATCAAGGTCGATTTCAAAGCCATCCAAAATGGCCTCAGTGACATCACAATCCAAGATGGTGGTCACCAACATCTCGCTCCGACTCCAGGGCTCGGAGGAACAATTATATACTACTTACGCTGACGATGAAATTTTACTATAATCCAAGTTATTTAACAAAAGAGAAGAAATAATATAAATAAATATACTTTTGACTTATCTAAAAATATTATAGCATTATATATTTCCATAGTACTTTTTAAACTCATATATAACTTTCAAAAATGTTATGTATTCAAAATAAATTAACGAAGATGTTCTTATTAAAAAATTTATTAGGAAATACATGAACTATTCTACTTAAAAGAACCGAAAAGTATTTTAAGTTCAGTACATACCCTAAAACGTGTATAGTATATTTGAATAGTTAAAAAAATTATCATATAAGTCATTTGGCTAAATAAAATATTAAATAATTTTGGTGTATTTAAATAATCCGTGTGCTAATATATGTAACACAAGACCATATATTTCACTGTTAAAAACATTTAAACGTATTCTATATAACGCCAAATAACACTTGCGATATATACAAATTTTCAATACAGATAATATCCAAAGTCAACCATTTTCTTAAGCTTGAATCTCTTTATAAAATGTTTAAAATAAAATAAAAATTGTGACATGTGATAACATTTATAAAAAAGGAAGTTTTTAACATGAATTATCACTAAAGTTAATTTAAACTAAACTTTGATTTTCTTTCAAAAACGTGTTGTCACCTGGATTTTTTTTTTTTCAAAGAGTCATTCCACTGGAATTTTTGATGCGCCTATTTCTTTCAACAATATTATCTCCTTAGTGTGCTAAAGAGAACAATGATTGTTTCGAGGATAAATACATTTCAGTCTATACGTATAAAAATATAGTATAGTGAACAATTATACATCATTAAGTCACTTTTCTAAGTATGCTGTTTGACAGATGCCAATATCGAACCGCTTTCGTCACTATAAGAGGTCACACTCGTTTTATTCGTTTTTAATTGACTCATGGTTGACAGGGAAAGTCAATAAAACCGTAGTGCAGTCATTCAAATAAAACATAAGTACTTTGATGCCGAGTGAATTCATAAAATCCTCTCGCCTCTTGTCACACAAAACAAGTTTCGCCAATTAGGTTTAAAAGTTTAATTAAAATTATAGAAACAAACTCAAAAATTGCCAGATTCATTCTATTTGCTAATTCTGTCACATTTAAATTCATTATTTTGTATTTGTCAAAAACCATATTGATTTAATTTTTGTACAGTACCACACAAGTTTTTTGAATTTCTTTTTTTTTTTGTAAAAAGGTTTAATGAAAAATTTCCATTCAAAAGCAAAACATCGTTCTGATAGTTTGACTTGGAAATTTTTATTTTGTTCCTCGGAATGTTTTTTTTTTTACTTATGAAACAATAAGCTGCGGTGCATGTACTTGAATATGGCACATGCGTTCAGGCAACAATTCATTAAAATAAATGTTTTGAACAAGCCCTCAATGGACTTTGTTTTATTTCTAGTAGCATTTTAAGTATAGTAGAAATTTAAAATTAAGAAAAGGTCCTCTTTTTCCACGTTTTCGTTGAATTTATGTAAAAAAATAACAAAAAGTAATTACCAAAGTCTAAAATAATAATCTCCCTGAAATGTTAAGGTTTTATTATTATCATTAGCTTACGTCGCGTAGTGATGTTACGTTCATTAGAAAACTTTTAAAATATACCTCCAGAAATTTCCCCCAGTATTTAAACGTGTGCAATTAAAGTCAAATAAGGTTTGAAAAACAAACAATATTGTAAGTAAATTGATGATGGAATTTCATAATGACATTTTGGGATTTAAAAAAAATTACAATATGTGTTTAAAATTGTTTTACTACCAATGTGTGAAAAAGTACATATCATTTAAGCATACAAAGCTAGGCAATTACAATAAATTAAATGGACGAGCGTGATGTCAGTAAAATTAAAACATTATTTCACTATTAAACACAAAATATTTGTGTGACTTTTTAATGGCTTTAGCCTAAATTCACAACTTTATGGGGTTGTAACAATTAAAGCTACAATCAAAATGAAAAAAATTAGCGTGTACTTGTGTACGCTTGTTAAAATTTTTACTTCTTTTTTATATAATACATTTAATTATTTTGAAATTATTAGTTACAAAAGTTATCCTATTTTTGGTTCCATAACTTTTGTAACAGAAAAAAAATACTTTACACCAAAATGCATTTAGAATTTGTTATATGAATACATTAAATTACAAGATGAATGCCTGTGCTTTACGCAGTGTAAAAAAATATGTTTACTTTGAGAGAGAGAGAGAGAGAGAGAGAGAGAGAGCGAGAGTAATTTAAATACTAAAATATAATGTTTTATTTCAGAAATTTAAAATACCTGTGGATGTGGGATGGGGGTATTTATTACTATAAATAATATGGATACAGTAGTTTTTGTCTTTATTTGAATGACATGTGTACAACGTTTCACGATGTAATACAAAAGCAATTTATTAAAGATGAGAATGTGATGTGGAGTTATTTTTTGATACCATATATGGACAGTGATTTTTCTGGTTTTTCGAAATCAGTTGTAGACAGTTTGGTCAAGTGTGAAAAAAAAATTCATAAAGAGCTACAAAAATTCAGCTATAATTGATGGGAACGGGGGATAAAGGTATTTTATAATTCTAATGTGGACAGTGATATTAATATTTAAAAAAAAAAAATCAGATATAGACGGTTATATTTCCCTTATTTTGAACTCCAATTGCGCAAAATATCATAAACATGTAGCAACATTCCGTTTTAAAAAGAAATGGTTAATGGGTTTTATTTTAATATTAAGTAAATAGTGACATTCATCTTGTTTTGAAGGTCAAGAGTGCAAAAATTTCACGGATCTCAGAATAAAACTGTAAAGCATGGAAATCAACAAACGTAAACTTTTATTAATTTTATTTGTATGCAAATTTACCTTATTCACTTAAATTATTTTTATAAGTTTTATTTTGATTATAATTAAAACAATAATGTCCCTATCTAATATCAAATAAACAAACCAACGGACTCAGCTGCATATTAAAAGTTTTAAAAAATTTAAAAATAATTAAGTGTTGAAATAATTTTTCTAATCAAACGTGTTGAAATGCTGTAGTAAGTAATGAAACAATACTTTAATAAGTATTCTGTAGTGAGGGATTTTATTACTTAGGAACTGAAAGTCTGAAACCACGGACTTACTCTTTGAGCTAACTAGGGAGGATAATTTATTTTGGAAAACTGGTTATTTATCAATAGTGGTATCTATAGATACATAATTATATATAATTTGCGATTTTTTGTGACCATTAAAGTTTATTAAGTAAAATTCTGAATAGTTTAGCTATCACAAATATTTTTTTTTGGCTTTTTATACCCTTGGTACATCCCCCAATGTACACGTAAGAGGATATATACAGGTTAAATGCCGTCACACCTGGTCGGCCATCTGGTAGACTTGGGATCGTGGATACAGCATAAACCTGCATACGCTTTGGACTTCACCATTTTTAAGTTATTTAGTCCACTGAATAATAACTTTAAAAAAAAAAACAATAAAAATAATTCAAGAAAGATTAAAAATATTTAATATTAATGAAATTTATGTATTAAATTATCAGAAGCAAAACGAAAAAAATAAAATACTAATAATAAATAAAAAATACATACCTAAAAATATTGCGTTTTTGGTTTAATGATTTTATATCCTCGGCACCATTTCGTTTTTATTCGTACAAACTGTTAATGTATGAGAAAGTACTTGATAAAAGGACGTTTTGAAAAATATTAAATATATAAATTAGGCCAAGTCAACAGAACAAGACGTAAAAATTGATTAATTTTTGTATGATATAAAATAAGATACCAAATAAATACCAAACTATCTTTATGAGATGGGTGGCTAGGGTTCATATTTCACTTAATTCATTCCAATTATGTTATTTGCCGTTTATGATATTCTTTAATTAGTTACATTAACAATTATTTATTATCTGAAAAGATTTTTATCAGATATTTTGTTTGATGAACTGTTGACGAAATAGCGTTCGATAAGCAAGGTTAAGTTCAGCTGAATTTATGGTAGTGGCAAAATCGCTTGTAATTTGTTTTTGACAAACAAATATTTATCTCAATGGAATGCACCAATATGGCAGAGGTAAGAAATATGATTATGCAGCCAATAAAACACTTTTTTTAGTTTATACGTCTTTTTAACGGTGAATTAATTTTATTGAGATCATGCAGTAAAAAATGTAGACTATGAGAAACCCAGAATATTTAAAAAATTAATTCCGTTAAAGGATGAACTTCGATGACTATGTGTCCATGAAATTGTTATTTATAAACTTTCGTATTACTTGCAGCAAAGAGACTGGATTACTTAAAGCAAAGATCATCAATATGAAAGTTTCCCAATCATATAATTCGCCAGTACATACCGTAAGGTTTCCGGAGTTAAAAATGATTTGTGAATTTATGCATTTTACCTTGTAATACAAAACAAATAAAATTGTGTATTTATTTTGCGATAGGCTAAAAATTAAATTAATATACCTTTAAGCTACTACAGCTATTGGCTCACTGTTTTATCTGGACTAGAACTAATAGTTTTTTATGTTTTTTATTGGATCGTAGTCCAATATGCTCTGTATATATATATATATATATATATATATATATATATATATATATATATATCGCGTAAAAGGTTAGATCTGAAACCTTTGTACACTGAAAAGTCATCTTTTAAGTATACTACTCAAAACACATTGCTGTCAGTGAGAAATAGATTAGTGGTCACTGCTAAATGGTTTTGTTATTGTAAATAATTATTTGGAAAATTAAATATAGACTAGAAATTTCGTAACAATCTTAAAACAGCATATTCAGTGTATGAATACAAATTGTTTGGTAAGTTCGAAAGGTTGGAAGCTTCACTTATCAGTTACGTGAAGTCTTAAGGATATATTTTTTATGGGAAGATATAAAAAACGCGGATTCATGAATTCAAACTTTTTAAAAGATTTTGTTTGATCAAATCATAAATCTGCAATAAGAAAAGTAATATATTAAATTTAATGTTTTTATGTCAACTGTTTAAATTTGACGTTTTTTAAATGCGGCATAAACGTTTCGAGATAGATTAAATTGTTTATTCAAAAGCTTGTAACACGGGCTTAAAATCTAAAATTCGCTTATTTCTTATAGATAGGCCCACAATTACTTTGCGAACTTATTTCACTCTAGGATAGACTCGATTTGCTTCTGTATAATCAAGCCTTTAAATAGTGCTCATTGGTGGATGACAAAGCCACATCCTTTGTGTGGTTACACGTGATAACTAGAGACCCGTGAATTTCGCGGATTAATTTCGTGTTATGCTAAAATTCAAATAATTATATCTTAGTGCTGCTTCTGTCATTGGTTCTCTGTTAATCTGGAGGACTGAGGGCCAATTAGAGACCCTCACTCATAGAAATGTCGATTCACAGGCCACCCAGTCGAGACGACTCACAAGTCAACAGCCAATGAACAGTTGGCATTTCCCCGAGTGTGTAGATGATATTGAAGTCTATCCTGGAGGTCATTTAATCCGCGAAATTCACGGGTCTCTAGTGATAACTGATAAGCTAACCACTCCTTCCTTGATTATAACTAGAGACCCGGAAATTTCGCAGATTCATTTAGTCGCAAGCTAGAATGCAAACCTCCACACTCTCGCACTGTGTTCATGATTGGCCCGCAGTTGTTTGGACACGCCCCTCTACGACCGTGAGCCAATGATGCCCAGCTAGGAGAGAAGTAAGCGAATAAGGTAGTGCCAAATAACAAGGATAAACATGTTCTCGCTAAGAAATCAACCAATGGGAAAGTAAACATAGGTCGAGCACACATATAACTTTGAATTCTATCCTGAGGCCAGAAGAATCCGCGAAATTTCCGGGTCTCTAATTATAACTGACTCCAGTTCGTCAGGAGTCTGTTATCAACGTGAAGTTCATGTTAATGAGCTTCAAGTCTAATTCGCTAACCAATGAATCCTTGAAATAATCAATCATATACTACTTCTCCGTGTGTTGCAAAGCAAATAATTAAATTGAATTAATTAATTTGGTACCGTATACAAGATTAAGTTATTCTTCCCAATTAAGCGGTTATTTTAAGTTCAAATTTGTTTTTAAACTGCTTGTCAAAACTAATTTTTCTGCACATTACATTTAATTTATAGAGCAAAAATATTAACAGAGAAACTTTGTGTTTGTTTTGCCGTTTACTTTTTTGGTACATGCAAACATTTTTTAAGAGTAAAACATCAAAATGTGAAAAACTGGAATTTAACTTATTTAATTATAAAATTTAGCATAGATTATTTATATTGATTAAACTGCTTCCTTAAAAGATTCTACAAGTGAGAAAAAATGTTTTGCGTAAATATTAGTTAAAGAGTAAGATTATGTCTGGTAGGTTAAAAACGTGCAGCAAAAAAATCTTGTACTGTTATAGTTGTTTTAAAGTTTTCAGGCTCTGCATTGGGACGCAAAGTGGGAATTCATTATAAAATTATATTCCATTGACGTGAATTTTGGTCGTCACTTTACCGGGAGCCACATAAACAATTTAACTTAAGCATTAAACATAGGACTGTCGAGTGCAGCATGCAGGCTCGTAAACGTAGCTAATTAACCCAGAACAAGAGTAATTAATACCATTTTTCTCGAAACAATCATCAACTTCAATTTAACTAAACTCTAAATAAATCTTGTGTAAACAAAATTCCGATAGTAAAAACGAATTTTGGCATATCGAGTTTAGGTCCAACACCGGTAGGATAAATAATTTAAGTTTCCTTTTCTGTCTCAGTGAATCTGGGTATTACGAACATGATGTTACGGAAAAAGCAGTTAGATGTTTCGGAACTGGGAAAAACTAAGTTAGTTAAAAGTTTGTGAAACTTTAAAAAAACTGTATAGCTAGGGACTGGAAAAACTCGCGGTTTTCAATTACTCTAGGATAGACTCCACGAGCCCCTACATACTCGGGCAAATGTCATCTGCTCATTGGCTACTGACTTGTGAGACCTGTCAACTGAATTGCTTCCGATTCAATATCTCTTTTGTTGATTTTTTTTACTGGCTCAAAGTCCTACAGATAAAACTTGAGCCAATTACAGAAGGAATTTGAAGGTACATGTGTTTAGATTCTAGCATGACGAGAAATGAATACATGAAGTTTTCCAGTCTCTACGTATTAAAGTGCCTACATTTCGCAATGCAAACGCAATTCTACAAGGTTAAGGTAACATATTATTTTGTATAATGGAATCCTTAAAGAGAATAAAAACTATTTTTTACTACGTCATGGTAGTGTAAGTTAATCATTTTTTGTGTATGGTTAAATTATTAATCATAGGTAACACTGTGACTTGTATTTTCATGCAAACATCTGACCTCAAAATAAATTCTTGATTGAAAATGAGTCGAGACCGGAAAAATTCGCGGATTCATTTTGCGATACGCAAAAATTAAAACACACACACCTTTAAGCTGACTTTGTTATCACCTCACTGTTCATCTGGATGACTCTGAGTCAATGAGTAGAGCCACGGAATTTTCGCGCATTCATTTAGTCGCAAGCTAGAATGCAAACCTCCACACTGTCGCACTGTTTTCATGATTGGACCGCAGTTATCTGGACACGCCCCTCTACGACCATGAGCCAACGATGTCCAGCTAGGAGAGAAGTAAGCGAATCAGGTATTGCCAAATAACAAGGATAAAAATGTTCTCGCTAAGAAATCAACCAATGGGAAAGTAAACATGGGTCGAGCACACCTATAACTTTGAATTATATCCTGAGGCCAGAAGAATCCGCGAAATTTCCGGGACTCTATCAATGAGCACCGCCCCCCCCCCCTCCAAAAAAAATTAAAGAAAAAAAGGCAACCCAGTTGAGACGACTCACAAGTCAGCAACCAATGAACTGGTATTATGTGCCCGTGAGTACAGAAGACTGTGTAGTCTATCCTTAAGGTAAACGAAATCGCGAATTTTTCCGATTCTAAAAATGAGGTATTAAAAACCAAATTGTGTTCCTTTACTAAAATCAGTCAGTCAGACCTGTTGAAATGATTTTTTTGAACTATAAACTTCTATCCATTGCTTTGGACAGATGACGACGACGATCTAAAATCGAGTCTTAGAGTATTCGATATTTATCCCTAGGCTTACACTTGTTTACAGTAAATATTGTTTTATTTTTTATTTTTGCGTTTACGTAATGCCCATGGTCGCTGTCACGTTGCACTCGTGTGGCGAGAGTCATGAGTTCGATTCTAACTCTCTGGCCAGAATCACATTTATGAGCACTGAGTTGGTGAGGAAATGGTTCGGAGCCCAGTATAGCCTTCGAGGTCCCTATCAAAACAACAACAAAAAAATCAATGAGCACTGAGACTGTATCATAGTGGTAAGTAACTAGGGAAATAGTAGATTACATCTTATAACAATACTCAAACCTATAAAACTCCATAATTTTCCAGAATTTTATAGAAAGAATGTATATTTTTTAAGATTAAATAGCAACCATACTTTAGTCCTAGTATTTTGGCGCATAGCAACCATTTCATAAAGAAGAAACAGGAAATTATTATCTTTGAAAGATTTGTGCAATGGGAGTGCATGACTTGATGTAAGTTTTTGAACATACGCAATTGCTAAGAACTTTTTCTGTTGAATAAAAACTAAAAACAAAAAAAAAAAGACAAAAAACACAAAATTAAGCAAAAAAAAAAAACAATTAGAACCTTGCGCTTAGAGGCGATAACGCGCAAGAATCATCAGCGAGCGTCGCTCTTATCATACCACCTTACAAACACAGATATACCCCTGACTATACGGGCCCCTTAACTAATGATAATGACGAGAAAATTAAAAAAAATAAAAAATTGGTTGTCTGTACAGTCGGTTTACGGACGATAGTTTAACGTGACAACGTCATAACAAAATATTGATGAAATGATTGCATACTTTTATGAATAAAATTGAATCATTTTTATTGAATTATCACTATTTTGTATGGATACAAAGAAGGAGTGAAATGAAATCTACAATTTAATTGATAAATTTACTTTTATTTGCACTCATTAATTCAAATATGTTTATTACTTTAACGAAGAGATTATTTAACCATAACTTTTATACATGTTTGCTTTTTAACTTCTTCCAATCTGTGTTATTTTGTCAAGGATAGGACGATGATAGTAAAAGAAGGAACCGAATGGGAGTGTTTCAAGTTTAATGTTCCTCGAAAAAGTCAAATCGATGGTTGTTCCAATCGAGTGGAAGAGAGATGGATACGGCGCAAGCGTACAATGAGCGTAACGGGACACAGCGTAATGAGACAATGTGCGTTACGGGACACTTTTTCGTGAGTGCAGCCGGCGTTCATCGATTTATTAGACGTTCACACGTCAAAAAATCAAAATTGTGTATGAAACCCAGCTTTTTAGCATTTGCGAAGAGCAGAGAGCATTCAAGATAAAGTGAGAAAGTATAATTTTTTTTTTACAAATTAACGTGTGCAGTATTAGGGACTCCTGTACACGCAGCAGCACAACTTTCACCAGGTGGTATATTTGCGTATTCCTTACACGGAAGCTGGGCCTCAGTTAGCCGTTGTAAAGAGACTGAAAGAAAGAAGGAAAAAAAAGATTGGTTCTGTAAAGTCGGTTTACGGACGATAGTTTAACGTGACAACGTCATAACAAAACATTGATGAAATGATTGATCCAGAAGAAAAGGAAATATCATATTCGGCCTGAGACTGAGCCGTAATAGGCTTTTGCAACCAAACCATTTAGGCATTAAAAATATTATATTCTTTGAGGAAGAATTTTTTTAAAATTTGATTCATTTTTATTGAATTATCACTATTTTGTATGGATACAAAGGAGTGAAATGAAATGTACAATTTAATTAATAAATTTACTTTTATTTGCATTCATTAATTCAAATATATTTATTACTATTGAAATGTTGCGTGCGCCGTATTTATTTTTACAAGTACAAAAAAAATTTGCACCTGCCAGTATCTGAACCGACATCCTTGAAATAGGAAAATTGCGACGCTGACCGCATGGCCACGAGGCTAAACATGAATTAAGTTGTTTAAAATGATGTATAAATATATATATAAACTTTTTTCAGGGTAGGGGAATAATATTATTTCGTTTTTATAACACGATTTAATAACAAATACGCATCCGTAATACACCAAACTTATTTATAATGTGTTACAATATTTTTTTAAAACAGTGTGAAAAAGAACCCGGGTGTAATTTGAATTATTATGTGTAACTGTAAAACACCATTGTTGGTTCAAAACGTATTTGAATATTCAACATTACTATTAAATAACCGTACCGATTGTGCTGAAAATCGGTGGACGATCGTTAAATTATATAATATTAATAATTCAAACGACGAAAATATGATTGAAAAGTCAAATCGATGGTTGTTCCAATCGAGTGGAAGAGAGATGCCACGTATGCGTACAATGAGCATGAAGAGAGATGCTACGCATGCGTACGAGCAAACACGACACATCCGTAGTGGGACATCCGTAGTGGGACACTTTTTTGTGCGTGCAGCCGGCGTTTATCGATTTATTAGACGTTACGTCAAAAATTGCTGTTGTCAACAAGGATATAAACACTACAAAATATCCCGTAACAGGAATATGGTCAACGAAACAAAGAAAAACAAAGAAAAATGTACTAAGAGAACGAAAAAAAACCACAAATGATGACGACACAGAAATATTGAACCCAAAAAATTCAGCATAACGGTTGAAACGAAACAAAAACACGACAAAACGGAAAGACGTAACAAACACAATAGTTTTCCAAAACAGAAACAAGCGACGTTTCGGGAACTGCTATCTGCTCCGGTCCTCAGGCAGAGACGCACATGGTACGGAAGTCGCACCTGTGTTTCCGTACCATGTGCGTCTCTGCCTGAGGACGGGAGCAGATAGCAGTTCCCGAAACGTCGCTTGTTTCTGTTTTGGAAAACTATTGTGTTTGTTACGTCTTTCCGTTTTGTCGTGTTTTTGTTTCGTTTCAACTGTTGTGCTGAATTATTTTGGGTTCAATAATTTTGTGTTGTCATCATTTGTGGGTTTTTTTTATCGTTCTATTCTGTTTTGGAATACTATTGTGTTTGTTTCGTCTTTTCGTTTTGTCGTGTTTTTGTTTCGTTTCAACCGTTGTGCTGAATTTTTTGGGTTCAATATTTCTGTGTCGTCATCATTTGTGTTTTTTTTTTTTTTCGTTCTCTTAGTACATTTTTCTTTGTTTTTCTTTGTTTTGTTGACCATATTCCTGTTACGGAATATTTGGTGGTGTTTATATCCTTGTTGACAACAGCAATTTTTTCCTTAATTTTGTGTTTTTTTGTCTTTTTTGGGTTTTATTCATTTATTTCTTATTTTTTTTATTTTTAGTTTTTAGTTTTTCTTCAACAGAAAAAGTTCTTAGCAATGGCGTATGTCCCAAAAACTTACATCAAGTCAAACAGGAAATTAGTTTTCAATGAGAGATACCGGAGATACTTCAAACACCATTAATAACTTTAACAGTTTTGTGCCATATTTTGATGGAACATATAAATGCGTGAATATTTTATTTAATTTCTTGGCTATGTTTTTAAAATTATTCCTTCTATCTTATATTGATAAAAATTAGTCCTTTTCAATATTATCCATTGGTACTAAAAATAAAACTGTTCCGAGTAAAAATGTTGTACATTTCATGGATTCTATATAAAACAAGTTATTGGAAACGATTTGGATTATTTGGAACCAAAAAATATAGTTTTATTTTTATTGTAAGTGTTCTGTCTATTTGTCTATCCGTTTGTCTGTTTTTTATTGTTCCGGCATCACACATTAACTTCTGAATGATTTCAAATAATTATTTTTGTTAATAAGGAGTTTTGGATAACGTTAACACTAGGCTATATACATATCAAAATTCTACCCCCAAGGGTGCGAAAAAGAGGTAAATATGGTTTTTAAATAATTAAATAATTAACAACATCAGTAGTATAGGAATGGGGCGCCGAGGACAGGCTTCAGGCTGTGGTGCCTGTGGTGCCAACCACCATCTTGGATCAGGACGTCACAGCGGCCATCTTGGATGGTTGTGACCTTGACCTTTGACCTTTAAAATGTATCAAAATCCGCCAAAATTGGGCAAAAATTGCCCAAAATTCCTCAAAAATCGTCAAAATTTCCATTTCTGTGAAAAACAATTCCGCCAAAAAATCTCAAAAAATTCCTCAATTCAAAAATTTCTCTTTTCGAGGGAAAAATTCCCGTTTCGAGGGAAAATATCCCGTTTTTAGTCCTTAAAAATCCCAGCGGCTAGAAATGTCCATATGTAGGCTTAAGCATCCATGTCGACAGCCTCCGATAAGCCTCTGACGTCATCATGGATAATGACGTCACCGTTGCAATTTACGTTACTGTCGCCATCTTTAAAATCTTTATTTATTATCCGATTTTAATGAAAAAAATTTGAAATTTATAAAAAAATTCATTTAATAAAATTTAAAAAAAAATATTTAAAAAACAAACATTTACGTCACGGAGTTCGAAGACCTCGGTTCGAACCCGACGAGTGCAAAAAAAAATTAAAATGGTGCCAGGCTCCTTCCTCAATGGTGGCTGCAGGCAGACTGACTCTCACCACTTTTTTTCAAAGCATATATATCGTCACCTAGTATCACGTCATGTCCGACATCTTGTCTTCGATGCTGGAAGCCATCATCATTGTATCGTCGGCGAGAGTGCGCTGATGTCATGTAAGTTTAGTTCTTATCCGCTAGAGTACAGTAATCATTTATTACTGTGACACCCGCCATCTTGAAATTCGGCCGCCATCTTGAAAATCCGTAATTATTTAGCTAGAAATTCGGGAAAAGTTCCAATATTCATTAAATAAATCACTCATTAATTTACATATTGATTCGATCGATTCCTGTCCTCGGTTCGATACCCGATCGATGCAAATAATCTTAATTTTTATGTAAAGTACCTAAAAAATCACAGGTTCGAAAATAAAAACACTGCAAGTTCTTTTACAAACATAATATTTATTACATAATTTCTATTTTACTACAGGATCACCTGCGAAGGTTAGCAATCTAACAAACATTTAGGTCCGCATAGGCGTGAAATGACTAATTCTTAGCTCCAATCGGTTTATACAAGACAGAGTCCAACCAGATCCTTTACAGACATAGTCCTCCTCTTCTTGACAGAGTTTCTGGATACCTTGTTTAACAGTTTGCTTGACATCGTTAGAACTGTAAATTACTGCAGCCGATGTCTTGAATGCACACTTCTTCACTTTGTCATCGAACGGATAAGGCTTTCCATATATACAGTCCCACCACAAGTTATATTTCAAAGGTCCGTTTGTTGCTACGTCATCAGTAAGCTGATTGATTATGTCCTGTCTGATATCATCAAGAAAATTACAAATGTCCTTTGACTCACTTAACGTACTTGGATAATAGTAGTCTTTCAATGTTCCACGAAATGCAGACTGCGCCAAGTAGAAGCCATTATCGTTCACTTGTAATGCTCCGATCACAGTCTTATGTTTATTTTCATGTTCAGATGCCACAGCAATCGGTTGCTGCACATCAGTTATTTTACTTGTACGCTCACGAGTCACCAATCTAAACTCAGGAGTCGTAATTTCTGCAGGTAGTTCAGCAGTAGGCGCACGGACTTCACCTTTACAGTTTATCGAATGTCGGCGCAAATTATCAATTCGAGTAAACCATTTATGACACTCGTCACAGCGAAACTTCATGCGAGAAGGATTCTTCGTACATTTACTCCTCTCAGGTCTCCGTACATCATGTGCAAATGCAAACGTCATGTCGCAGTAGCCACAAGGATGCCTAGTTGAAGACAAACCCGAACCAGATGTCGCTGTTACTGTAACTGAATCATTTCCAGGCATACTCTTATGCACATCAATGCATCGTTGTTGTATAGAAACCTTTACTTTTTGCCGCACTGCAGGTCCTTTACATGTCTCCAAGTGATGCTTCAAATGAGCATTTCTTGTAAATTGCTTGCGACACTTAATACAACCAAACATTTTACGATAAGGGTTCTTAGCACATTCTCTCTTCTCGTGTCGACGAGCATTGCTGATGTTTGAGAAAATCTTGTCACAGTAACGACATCGATGTTCGTTAGTTGTTGACGATTCGCCATCCATTGAAGTCTCCATCGAGGGCGAAACAGCGTTCGTCGAGGTTTCCTGTACAGTCAGCACTACCGGCATTAAAGTCTCTTCTGCTGGTGGTATCACATCTGTTGAAATCTCCTCCAATGTTGACGTCATCGCTGCCAACAGGATCAGCTCCTTCTCAGTCGTAGCTGTCGTCAAGGTTCCCGTAGACGATGGTACAACCTCCGAGTTCAACGTTAAAGTCGGTAAAGATGCCATCGTGTTCGCAAGAACAGGTAATTACGCGATTTATGGACCAGATTAAACAAACTAGGTGATCCTTACACCGCCGACGTCAGTAACAAACTGAGCGTCCTGCTGTCTAGGACTCGCGTATATACATGCACCGTATGGAATAATACGCTAGTCAAATCAAGAACAATTTACCAAAATACAAGAGTCAAAACCACATTAAAAAAGTAAAAGAACCATCAACAAAAAAGGAAGCACATTTGGAAGCACCAACAACGAAAAGGCAGCACATTTGGAAGCACCGACAACGAAAAGGCAGCACATTTGGAAGCACCGACAACGAAAAGGCAGCACATTTGGAAGCACCGACAACGAAAAGGCAGCACATTTGGAAGCACCGATAACGAAAAGGCAGCACATTTAGAAGCACCGTCCTCGAAAAGGCAGCACATTTGGAAGCACCGACTACGAAAAGGCAGGACATTTGGAAGCACCCACTACGAAAAGGCAGCACATTTGGCAGCATGACAACGAAAAGGCAGCACATTTGGAAGCACCGACTACGAAAAAACAGTACATTTGGAATCACAGACAACGAAAAGGCAGCACATTTGGAAGCACCGACAACGAAATGGCAGCACATTTGGAAGCACCGACTACGAAAAGGCAGCACATTTGGAAGCACCGTCATCGAAAAGGCAGCACATTTGGAAGCACCGACTAGAAAATGCAGCACATTTGGAAGCACCGACAACGAAAAGGCAGCACATTTGGCAGCACCGACAACGAAAAGGCAGTACATTTGGAATCACAGACAACGAAAAGGCAGCACATTTGGAAGCACCGACAACGAAAAAGCAGCACATTTGGAAGCACCGACAACGAAAAGGCAGCACATTTGAAAGCACCGACAACGAAAAACAGCACATTTGGAAGCATCATCATCGAAAAGGCAACACATTTGGAAGCTCCAACAACGAAAAAAAAAAATGGAAAAAAGGAAGCACAAGTTACGAGATCTAAGTCTTAGTTAGAAATCAGAATACAAGAAATAAAAACATTAAATTCTTATAATTTAAATTATTTATTTTATTGCTTTACATTATACATATGCAAGTAAAACAAGCCATTATTGTATGTAGCCAGCATTCCTCAGTTCCTTGAGTATGAAGGATATTTCTTTGATGCACGAATAGTTTCCTGCAGAAAGCGAACCATGTAGAAGTCTTAGCCGGTCAACCAATATGTTTGGATCTTTCCATGATGTGTAATCATTCTCTTCTACCACCATCTTCCTTGCACCTTTATAATAAATATTATGATCTCTGGTGTCTTCCGTTTTACCACCAACCGCAGGGTAACTTTCATGTTTGAGACGGTGATCATCACAAGTTTGATCAGATTTATTTAATATATCACGTCGTTTCCACCGTTTCGGTCTCAGGACACCGCCACATTCTTCGATCTTGGCAGCTTTAGGTGCTTCATCATAGTCTATGTCTTTGTCAACAGCCTCAGAGTCACTGTAACAATCACCGTAGAAGGAATCGTCTTCACCCAATTTACCGTAATAATTCGATGTTGATGATGTTGAAGTGTCTTCATCGTCTTTATGCTTCCTTTTTATGATTCCATTTTTACAAAGTAGGAAAGATCTACTTGAATTCGGCTGGAATATATTCTCACATTTCACGTTAAGGATTCTTCCATTGTCTTCATTCTTCCGTAAATCATCAACCTCCTTCAATTTAAGTTCTTTGTCGAGATCGGAAGAGCCAAGAAAATTATTGTCGTAATGCAGATAACTCTTCCTTAGGCTAGTAGATTCATCGTTGTCCTCTAGCTTGTACGCAGGCTTGGCACTACAAGTTCTGCCATGTCTTTTTAGGCTCTCTCTCCGTGTAAACGACTTGCTACATCGAACACAACTTATCATATTGCGCAGTGGATTTTTAACACAGTCATTCTTCTCGTGTTGTCTTTAATTCTTTCTCAAGATATACTCTTTACTGCAAAACTTACACCTATGTACTTTCGATACAGCGTCAGATCCCAAATCGGAATTCATATTAGTTACTGAGACTAATGCCAGATACCAATTGAGTGTTTTAAATTAGATCCAATACTTAAACAGAAATTTTTTCATATTTCATCAGCGAGAATTAATATATCTCATGCAAAAGTACTTAATGCATGTAGTTCTGCTTTTCAACAACAGATGTCGCCACATGTTGCTTGCAGGTAAATAATATTTAGTTCTTTTATGCGGGATGCGGGATGCTCACTAACGAACGCAAAAGAAGGATGGCTTCGTTAGACTCCAAGGAAAAGGAAGTTCGTCTTGCATGTTGGTGCTCCACAGATGTCTCATGGCGTAATATTAATTTGACTGAGTAATGATATTTGTTAATTCCACCTGATAAAAATATTGCAAGTTTTGATTTAGTAACAGAAATTATCGATTTAAATGTAACTCCAAATAAAATGACATGTCTCATTAGACAAAAAAAATCCATGCAGAGAGCGGTTCCTCAGAATAGTCAGAAACACTTGAAGAAACCACAGGAATGATTGCAAGAACACGGGAAAAACCATCAAAATATTGACAAGAATAATATGGAGCACACGGAGAAAACCATCATAATATTGGCAAGAATAATCAGGAGCACACGGAGAAAACCATTATAATATTGACCAGATTAATCAGAAGTACTCGGAGAAAACCACCACATGTTTTCCTTGATATCATAAAATTACAGGAAAAAATATTTAAAAATAAAAATAAATTAATAAAAAAATAAAATAAATAAAAAAAATGCATATATTTCTGGCCTGTACAAGAACTCTATCTTTGCTCAACAATGATAAGTTTACAAGCTAGCAGAAACTGTTTATGCATTTTTTTGCTACGACGGAGAAGGAGCTGATCCTGTTGGCAACGATGACGTCAACATTGGAGGAGATTTCAACAGATGTGATACCACCAGCAGAAGAGACTTTAATGCCGGTAGTGCTGACTGTACAGGAAACCTCGACGAACGCTGTTTCGCCCTCGATGGAGACTTCAATGGATGGCGAATCGTCAACAACTAACGAACATCGATGTCGTTACTGTGACAAGATTTTCTCAAACATCAGCAATGCTCGTTGATACGAGAAGAGAGAATGTGCCAAGAACCCTTATCGTATAATGTTTGGTTGTATTAAGTGTCGCAAGCAATTTACAAAAAATGCTCATTGGAAGCATCACTTGGAGACATGTAAAGGACCTGCAGTGCGGCAGAAAGTAAAGGTTTCTATACAACAACGATGCATTGATGTGCATAAGAGTATGCCTGGAAATGATTCAGTTGCAGTAACAGCGACATCTGGTTCGGGTTTGTCTTCAACTAGGCATCCTTGTGGCTACTGCGACATGACGTTTGCATTTGCACATGATGTACGGAGACCTGAGAGGAGTAAATGCACGAAGAATCCTTCTCGCATGAAGTTTCGCTGTGACGAGTGTCATAAATGGTTTACTCGAATTGATAATTTGCGCCGACATTCGATAAACTGTAAAGGTGAAGTCCGTGCGCCTACTGCTGAACTACCTGCAGAAATTACGACTCCTGAGTTTAGATTGGTGACTCGTGAGCGTACAAGTAAAAAAACTGATGTGCAGCAACCGATTGCTGTGGCATCTGAACATGAAAATAAACATAAGACTGTGATCGGAGCATTACAAGTGAACGATAATGGCTTCTACTTGGCGCAGTCTGCATTTCGTGGAACATTGAAAGACTACTATTATCCAAGTACGTTAAGTGAGTCAAAGGACATTTGTAATTTTCTTGATGATATCAGACAGGACATAATCAATCAGCTTACTGATGACGTAGCAACAAACGGACCTTTGAAATATAACTTGTGGTTGGACTGTATATATGGAAAGCCTTATCCGTTCGATGACAAAGTGAAGAAGTGTGCATTCAAGACATCGGCTGCAGTAATTTACAGTTCTAACGATGTCAAGCAAACTGTTAAACAAGGTATCCAGAAACTCTGTCAAGAAGAGGAGGACTATGTCTGTAAAGGATCTGGTTGGACTCTGTCTTGTATAAACCGATTGGAGCTAAGAATTAGTCATTTCACGCCTATGCGGACCTAAATGTTTGTTAGATTGCTAACCTTCGCAGGTGATCCTGTAGTAAAATAGAAATTATGTAATAAATATTATGTTTGTAAAAGAACTTGCAGTGTTTTTTTTTCGAACCTGACAATTTTTAGGTATTTTTACATAAAAATTAAGATTATTTGCATCGATCGGGTATCGAACCGAGGACAGGAATCGATCGAATCAATATGTAAATTAATAAGTGATTTATTTAATGAATATTGGAACTTTTCCCGAATTTCTAGCTAAATAATTACGGATTTTCAAGATGGCGGCCGAATTTCAAGATGGCGGGTGTCACAGTAATAAATGATTACTGTACTCTAGCGGATAAGAACTAAACTTACATGACGTCAGCGCACTCTCGCCGACGATACAATGATGATGGCTTCCAGCATCGAAGACAAGATGGCGGACATGACGTCATACTAGGTGACGATATATATATGCTTTGAAAAAAAGTGGTGGGAGTCAGTCTGCCTGCAGCCACCATTGAGGAACAAGCCTGGCACCATTTAAAATTTTTTTTGCACTCGTCGGGTTTGAACATAGGACTTCGAACTCCGTGACGTAATGTTTGTTTTTTAAATATTTTTTTTAAATTTTATTAAATGAACTTTTTTATAAATTTTAAATTTTTTTCATTAAAATCGGATAATAAATAAAGATTTTAAAGATGGCGACCGTAACGTAAATTGCAACGGTGACGTCATAATCCATGATGACGTCAGAGGCTTATCGGAGGCTGTCGACATGGATGCTTAAGCCTACATATGGACATTTCTTGCCGCTGGGATTTTTAAGGACTAAAAATGGGAAATTTTCCCTCGAAACGAGAATTTTTCCCTCGAAAAGATACATTTTTGAATTGAGGAATTTTTTGAGATTTTTCGGCGGAATTGTTTTTCACAGAAATGGAAGTTTTGACGATTTTGAGGAATTTTGGGCAATTTTTGTCCAATTTTGGCGGATTTTGACACATTTTGAAGGTCAAATGTCAAGGTCAAGGTCAAAGGTCAAGGTCACAACCATCCAAGATGGCCGTTGTGACGTCACAATCCAAGATTGCGGTCGGCACCACAGGCACCACAGCCTGATGCCTGTCCTCGGAGCCCCATTCTTATACTACTTAACATGAAAGTCTAATTTTTCATTAATCTGAATAACCTATAAGCCGTTCATGTACAAAGCCACACATATAGAACAATTGTCTTCAGTCCATGAGACCGAGTCATGTCATCAGACGTATAGGCTAGTCATTTCAGGTCCGAATGACCTACGTCGTTAGCTAATTATATTCAATCAATCCATCGTGACATTTTTTATACATACGAAAGGACCAAGTGACCTTGAAAAATATTTTAGTAACACCAAGAGGTTTTAAACTAGTAAATATTCAGTCACTACATTTTGTACCTCACGCAATCAAAAAAAAAGGAAGCACCGCCAACGAAAATACAGCACCGCCAACGAAAAGGCAGCACATTTGGAAGCATCGACCACGAAAAGGCAGCACCGACATGAAAAGTCAGCACCGACAACGAAAAGGCAGCACATTTGGAAGCACCGACAACGAAAAGGCAGCACTGCCAACGAAAAGGCAGCACCGCCCAACGAAAAGGCAGCACCGTCAACGAAAAGACAGCACATTTGGAAGCAGCGACAACGAAAAGGCAGCACCATCAACGAAAAGGCAGCTCATTTGTAAGCACCGACAACGAAAAGACAGCACCGCCAACGAAAAGGCAGCTCATTTGGAAGCACCGACAACGTAAAGGCAGCAGCGACAACAAAAAGGCAGCTCCGCCAACAAAAAGGCAGCTCATTTGGAAGCACCGACAACTAAAAGGCAGCGCCACCATCGAAAAGTCAACTCATTTGGAAGCACCGACCACGAAAAGGCAGCACCGACAACGAAAAGGCAGCACATTTGGAAGCACCGACAACGAAAAGACAGCACCGCCAATGAAAAGGCAGCTCATTTGGAAGCACCGACAACGTAAAGGCAGCAGCAACAACGAAAAGGCAGCTCCGCCATCAAAAAGGCAGCTCATTTGGAAGTTGGAAGCACCGACAACTAAAAGGCAGCGCCACCATCGAAAAGGCAACTCATTTGGAAGCACCGACAACCAAAAGGTAGCACCGCCAACGAAAAGGCAGGTCATTTATCATTGACTCCAATATTCATTGGCTCCATCAGTTATTGACAACATCAGTCTTTTGGTTCCAAAAGTCTTTTCAAATGGCTCCATCATTCTTTTGGCTCCAACAGTCTGTTGGCTCCTATAGTCATTGGCTCCAATAGTCTTTGGCTCCAATATTCATTGGCTTCAATATTCATTGGCTCCAATATTCAATGGCTCCAATATTCATTGGCTTCAATATTAATGGGCACCAAAATCAATTAGCTCCAATTGCTCCAAATGCTACAACAGGCTCCAAAAGGCTCCATCAGTCTTTTGGCTCCAACAGTCTTTTGGCTCCTATAGTCATTAGCTCCAATAGTCATTGGCTACAATATTCGTTGGCTCCAATATTCATTGGCTCCAATATTCATTGGCTCCAATAGTCATTGGCTCCAATATTCATTGGCTCCAATATTCATTGGCTCCATCAATCATTGACACCAACAGTATTTTGGTTCCAAAAGTCTTTTGGCTCCGAATATATTTGCCTAGAATTCTTCGAATCTAAGTGACTATTAGGCCAGATGGCTACGAGTCTATAATGATCTAGCTGGTTACGAGCTATACATGGCATGCGAGGCTACAGAGCTAAGAAGCTTCTAGTACACAAGTTTACGTGACTGCGAGGATACAGGACTACAAGTCTGCATGAGTACTTGACTACGAAGCTACCCGTCTACAAGGCTCCAGTTGCCGCATCTGTCTTCGTCGGAATTTTCTCTTTTGCTCCAACTGCACCACCAGCATTATGTTATAAGATTACAAGGCTACTTGCTTAGGTAGCTTCAAGTCTGCGAGACTCCAATGCATCATGACTACGAGACTACGACCCATGAGGTTACGAGACTATGTGATTACAAGTCTTCAAGGTTACGTGATCACGAGGCTATAGAACTACGAAGCTTCCAGAACGCATGGTTACGAGACTGCGAGGCTACAGAGCTACGAAGCCTCTAGAAAACGAGTTCACGTGACTGCGAGGATACAGGACTACAAGTCTGTATGAGTACTTGACTACGAAGCTACTCGTCTACAAGGCTCCAGTTGCCGCATCTGTCTTTGAAAAAATTGTCTCTTTTGCTCCAACTGCACCACCAGCATTATGTTATAAGATTACGAGGCTACCTGCTTAGGTAGCTTCAAGTCTGCGAGACTCCAATGCATAATGACTACGAGACTACGACTCATGAGGATACGAGACTATGCGATTACAAGTCTTCAAGGTTACGTAATCGCGAGGCTAAAGGACTACGAAGCTTCCAGAACGCATGGTTACGAGACTGCATGACTAATTTGCCGCGTGGCTACGAATCTTCATGCCTCTAACTAACTACAATAGCACTATTCAGTGGTGAGAGTTAATTTATCTTATGCAAATGTACTTGCTGCAAGTAGTTTCGCTTTTCATCATCAGATGACGTCACGTGTTGCTTGCAGGTAAATAATATTTATTTCTTTTATGCAGGATGCGGGATGCTCACTATCGATCGCATAAGAAGGATGGCTTCGATAGTCTCCAAGGAGAAGGAAGTTCGTCCTTCCTGCTAGTGCTTCTCAGAATTATCATGCTCCGCCATCTTGGATTGCAACGTCACGGCGGCCATCTTGGATGAGTGTGACCTTGAACTTTGACAGAAACCGCAGGAATGATCGCAAGCACACGGATTAACCATCAAAATATTAACAAGAATAATCGGGAGTACACGGAGAAAACCACCATTATATTGACAAAAATAATCAGAAGCACACGGAGAAAAACGACACAAGTTTTTTTTGATATCATAAAATTCCAGAAAAAAAAATTAAAAATTAAAAAAAAATTTAAAAAAATTTAAAAAAATATAAAAAATACATAAAATTTTGGCTTGTACTAGAACTCTATCTTTGTTCAACAATGAGAAGTTCACAAGCTAGCAGAATATTATGTATTTTTTTATATTTTTTTAAATTTTTTTAAAATTTTTTTATTTTTAAATTTTTTTTCCCTGGAATTTTATGATATCAAAGAAAACTTTAGTCGTTTTTCTGTGTGCTTCTGATTATTTTTGTCAATATTTTGGTGGTTTTCTCCGTGTACTCCCGATTATTCTTGTCAATATTTTGATGGTTAATCCGTGTGCTTGCGATCATTCCTGCGGTTTCGGTCAAAGTTCAAGGTCACACTCATCCAAGATGGCCGCCGTGACGTCGCAATCCAAGATGGCGGAGCATGATAAATCTGAGAAGCACTAACAGGAAGGACGAACTTCCTTCTCCTTGGAGACTATCGAAGCCATCCTTCTTATGTGATCGATAGTGAGCATCCCGCATCCTGCATAAAAGAAATAAATATTATATACCTGCAAGCAACACGTGACGTCATCTGATGATGAAAAGCGGAACTACTTGCAGCAAGTACATTTGCATAAGATAAATTAACTCTCACCACTGAATAGTGCTATTGTAGTCAGTTAGAACCATGAATATTCGTAGCCACGCGGCCAATTAGTCATGCAGTCTCGTAACTATGCATTCTGGAAGCTTCGTAGTCCTATAGACTCGCGATCACGTAACCTTGAAGACTTGTAATCGCATAGTCTCGTATCCTAATGGGTCGTAGTCTCGTAATCATGATGCATTGGAGTCTCGCAGACTTGAAGCTACCTAAGCAAGTAGCCTTGTAATCTTATAACATAATGCTGGTGGTGCAGTTGGAGCAAAAGAGAAAATTCCGACGAAGACAGATACGGCAACTGGAGCCTTGTAGACGGGTAGCTTCGTAGTCAAGTACTCATGCAGACTTGTAGTCCTGTATCCTCGCAGTCACGTAAACTTGTGTACTAGGAGCTTCGTAGCTCTGTAGCCTCGCAAGCCATGTATAACTCGTAACCAGCTAGATCATTATAGACTGGTAGCCATATGGCCTCATACTCTCTTACCCTCGAAGAATTCTCGGCAAATATATTTGGAGCCAAAAGACTTTTCGAACCAAAATACTGTTGGTGTCAATGATTGATGGAGCCAATGAATATTGGAGCCAATGAATATTGGAGCCAATGACTATTGGAGCCAATGAATATTGGAGCCAACGAATATTGTAGCCAGTGACTATTGGTGCTAATGACTATAGGAGCCAAAAGACTGTTGGAGCCAAAAGACTGTTGGAGCCAAAAGACTGATGGAGCCTTTTGGAGCGTGTTGGAGCATTTGGAGCAATTGGAGCTAATTGATTTTGGTGCCCATTAATATTGAAGCCAATGAATATTGGAGCCAATGAATATTGGAGCCAATGAATATTGGAGCCAAAGACTATTGGAGCCAATGACTATAGGAGCCAACAGACTGTTGGAGCCAAAAGACTGATGGAGCCATTTGAAAAGACTTTTGGAACCAAAAGACTGATGTTGTCAATAGCTGATGGTGCCAATGAATATTGGAGTCGATGACTATGGAGCCAATGAATATTGGAGCCAATGAATATTGGAGTC
Organism: Bacillus rossius redtenbacheri; assembly: GCF_032445375.1. Taxonomy (NCBI): domain Eukaryota; kingdom Metazoa; phylum Arthropoda; class Insecta; order Phasmatodea; family Bacillidae; genus Bacillus; species Bacillus rossius. The sequence goes on from NC_086331.1 coordinate 32,331,092, forward strand.
AATGATAAATGACCTGCCTTTTCGTTGGCGGTGCTACCTTTTCGTTGTCGGTGCTTCCAAATGAGTTGCCTTTTCAATGGTGGCGCTGCCTTTTAGTTGTCGGTGCTTCCAAATGAGCTGCCTTTTTGATGGCGGAGCTGCCTTTTCGTTGTTGCTGCTGCCTTTACGTTGTCGGTGCTTCCAAATGAGCTGCCTTTTCGTTGGCGGTGCTGTCTTTTCGTTGTCGGTGCTTCCAAATGTGCTGCCTTTTCGTTGGCGGTGCTGTCTTTTCGTTTTCGGTGCTTACAAATAAGCTGCCTTTTCGTTGACGGTGCTGCCTTTTCGTTGTCGCTGCTTCCAAATGTGCTGTCTTTTCGTTGACGGTGCTGCCTTTTCGTTGGGCGGTGCTGCCTTTTCGTTGGCGGTGCTGCCTTTTTGTTGTCGGTGCTTCCAAATGTGCTGCCTTTTCGTTGTCGCTGCTTCCAAATGTGCTGCCTTTTCGTTGGCGGTGCTGTATTTTCGTTGGCGGTGCTTCCTTTTTGTTGATTGCGTGAAGTACAAAATGTAGTGACTGAATATTTACTAGTTTAAAACCTCTTGGTGTTACAAAAATATTTTTCAAGGTCACTTGGTCCTTTAGTATGTATAAAAAATGTCACGACGGATTGATTGAATATAATTAGCTAACGACGAAGGTCATGCGGACCTGAAATGACTAGCCTATACGTCTGATAGTGACATGACTCGGCCTCATGGACTGAAGACAATTGTTCTATATGTGTGGCTTTGTACATGAACGGCTTATAGGTTATTCAGATTAATCAAAAATTAGACTTTCATGTTAGGCTAATCGTCACTGTAAATAATTCGATGGCCAGGTATATTTTCTTGAGTTGTTTTTCGTAGAGTGAATGATTAATAAACTCCGCGAAAGGAAATGGAAAACAGAATCTAATATTTATTTAATAATTTGTTACAACTGTCACTGGTCAAGAATCGAACCGTAGACAGGAATTCATCGATTTAATTTGTAAATTAATAATTGATTTCATCGGAGACTATTGGAATTTTTCCCGCATTTTTAGCTAAATAATTACATGATTTCCAGATGGCTCCCAAATTTCAAAATGGCGGGCACCTCAGTAATAAATGATTACTGCACTGTAGCAGGTTAGCATAAAACTAGCATGATGGTAAGACGAGTACACACATGATGGTGTCCTCCGGCAGACGAAAACATGATGGTGGCAATGACCACTAGCATGTGGTAGCTCCTGGTATCATGTACTGAACATAAAATGATGGATCCATGATGGTCGTCAAGGTCAAAGTCAAATATCAAGGTCAAGGTCAAATTTCAAGCCAAAGGTCAATTTTCAAGGTCAAGGTCAAATTTCAAGGTCAAGGTCAAATTTTAAGGTCAAGGTAAAAGTTCAAGGTCAAGGTCATAGGTCAAGGTTCAAGGTCAATGTCGACAGTTGAGGACAATGTTATGGTGCCTAGAAAATTATACTAACATGGTATCGGCACACTCTAGCGGACGAAAACAGGTTGGTGGTCTCCAGCAGATGAAGACAAGATGGCTGACATGACGTCATACCAGCTGATGGTAAATACCTTGTTATTGGTGGAGGTAGGTCAGTCTGTAGGTGGCTTCTGTGGAGGAAGGATCCGTTGATTTTTTATTTTTTGCCCTCACCGGTTTCGAACCAAGGACGGGATAATCATAATTCTATTATGTTAATTTTTTGATGAATTTTGAACTTTTTTTCATTAAAATCGGATAATAAATAAAGATTTTCAAGATGGCGTCTAAATTTCAAGATGGCGACCAAAACGGTTATTGCAACATTAATAGGATCCAATATGACGGTCATAAAATAAAGTGTAAGAATGACATGGTACTCAACCAAGATGGCAGGTGTAACGAAATATGCAACATTTATATAATACAATATGGCGACCGTAACGATAACTGCAACAGTGGTTTTTAAGATTTTTATTTAATTCGATCAAATAATTTTTTTAATTATTTTTAAAATTTTTCCCGATTTTGTAACATAAAAATTGCGGATTTTCAAGATGGCGGGCGTAACGCAAATTGCAACAGTTACGACTTAATACAAGATGGTGGTTCTGTCTCGAACATGAAGTGCTATTACTACTTAAAATTAAAAAAAAAAATTCAAGTCCCGATATGCATGATATTTTTTTATATACCTTATTTAATTCTCAGTGTGGTAAATGTCTAGATAGCCAAGCGGTTAAAGGCGTATGTTTTCCAACCTAGAGATCAGAGCTGCGCTGGTTCGAATCACAGCGCTTCCAATGTATTTTGCATTAAAAAAAAATAATTTAATATGTCGATAAGGACCATAATAGCTCTGGTAGGTAATGGAACATCGACCTTATGTGGTGAGACAGAGCGACGCTGGCGCTATCTAGGAACAAACAACAGAAACAAGGTCGACGGAATCCAAGATGGCGGCCTCCAATGGGACAGAAAAAAAATCAAGAGTGCCGCTGGCGCTATCTAGGAACAAACAACAGAAACAAAGTCGACGGTATCCAAGATGGCGGCCTCCAGTGGATCAGAAAAAAATCAAGAGCGACGCTGGCGCTATCTAGGAACAAACAACAGAATCAAAGTCGAAGGTATCCAAGATGTCTGATCCAATATGGCGGATCCGATATGTCTGCCGGGGTCAAGGACCAGTTAAAAGGTCGTCAAAGGTCAAGGTCACGGTCATCCAAGATGGCCGCCGTGATCTACTTGTCACGTTACGCTATGCCCCGTTACGTTGTGTCCCGTTACGTTGTGCCCCGTTACGCTGTGTCCCGTTACGCTCATCCAAGATGGCCGCCGTGACGACACAATCCAAGATGGCGGCTCCGACAATCACAATCCCCCGCCTGACGCCTGGCGCAGGAGCCCCATTTACATACTACTGTTACTACTCACAAATTTTTAAAGAAATAATTTTTCCGCAACCCCACAATTCCCTGTAGTGGTAGAACGTAATTCAACTAAACATAATCTGCAATCATAGTGTTTTATCTTCAATACACAAAATATTGTTCAGTCCCGTTTTCAAAGACGCATACCAGCCTTGGGAACCATTTAGAACTATCAGACGTATACACATTTTCAACATATTTTGTCGTCATAGACTTGCAGCCAAAGTTTATTGGTCAAATGCATGATCACTGTGTAGATTTACGAATTGTTATCTTACAATTTGTCTAAAATTTATTATTAAAAGGTGTAAAAATGGTGTAGATTATGATTTATTCAAATATATATATATATATATATATATATATATATATATCTGAAACTAATAAATCCAGGCTTATATACTGGGAAAGAATAACCAACACAATAAATCTAAAAACTGTTTTTATTTTTTTCTAATCTTAACCCGTATGGATGTAAAGTTGATGGATTTGGTTATGAGAATAATAATACATACTTTCGTATCTACTTGAACTAGAGGTAAGAAACTCTTATCATAAAACAACATGCATTAGATTTAAGTATTGTAACTTCGTTTTTTTTTTTTTTTAAATTAAACTTTTAAGTATCTTAAAAGAAGGCAAGTCTTATTTTAACTGAAATTCTTGTTTACTTAACAATTAAGATGAATTATCTTTCATGTATTATATTTTCTCCAGATTCGACTGCAAAGAGGGTGAAATGTACATTTAGGTTTTACAGTAAATAATATAATGTAACGATTTGGAAAACAGGTTTGAACAGAAGCCTTATACATTATAAACATTTTTATTTATTAGAAACAATGTACACAATTAATAATATTACAACACTTAAAATGTATGTCCACAAATGAATCACCCTTTCACTAAGTCCACAGTTTACTCTTCCCACAGGAGCTCGACTAGAAAAAGGCCCTCCCTACTGCTCGTCTCTTACCTCGCACAGCTGTCTCAACCCACTGCCTCGCACTACTCACTCATCCGTCACAAAACACAGTCCCGATGCACCAGTCTCCGCACACGAAGCCCGTCGCTCGTCGTACACCTTCGATCACCAAGTGCTAAATCGCCTTCTTCACTTTGCTGCCTTTAAGGCTGGCGTCACCGTTTTTATACCCCTCAGCCCACTCTGGAAAGGTCTCGCACACCTTAGAAGGGGCCCGTCATCAGGGTTGACTTGACACCAGAAGCTTTCCGAACGATGACGTCCTCGTTACGCCACTTCACGCAGGCGAGGCTCTGTGAATGCGCCGAACCCTCCCGAGCCACAGAGAAAGCTCTGTGGGGATGCGGGGGGAGGGTGTAGCGAGGCGCCGTTGATAATCAGATAAGGCGTGTATCACTAATGGACCGCGCTTCTCTCGCGGGCTAGCGGGTCAGCTGACTTACTAGCTGGGTCGCTGGCCTTCTTCGTGGCCTTGCCTTAATTTACTCTTAACAATATCTCCAAAGAAAACTTAGAGATAGTCAAGAAACTGAGCATGAATAACTTAACTAATGGGTAACGTAGTGTGTTTTAACTTTTCTCTTGATATTCGACTACAAATGGGTGGAAACGGGGTAAGTTAGTTTTCAAAGTAATAAATTGAATCTTCGAAACCAATTAAACAACTGAGCATGAATTATTTACTTAGAGTGTTTCTACAACTATACTTCGAAATTCTACGACAAAATAATAGATAGAGGAGTAAATGTTGTTAAGAAATAAGAAAATATTTTCTCTAAAGCAAATCAAGCTTATTGTAAAAAACTGAGGACGAATAATGTACAGAGTTATTAATTATATAGCGCCTTTTTAACTTTTATTAAAAATTCGTCTTCAAAGGTTGTCAAAAGAAGGTACATTAGTTTTAATACACTGTTAAAAATTTTCACCGTAAATTTACGAAAAGTAACGGATAAAAATTCTCCGGTGATCTTCGTAAATTTACGGTTACTTCATTAGGGAAAAAACTAAATCTCCGTAAATTTCACGACCAATGCCGTAAATATACTAGAACTTCGTAAAACTCAGATACGGATTCTTCGTAAATTTCACGACCAATGCCATAAATATACTAGTACTTCGTAAAACTCAGATACGGATTCTTCGTAAATTTCACGACCAATGCCGTAGATAAAAAAGTACTTTGTAATTCTCAGATATGGATTCTTCGTAAATTTCACGACCAATGCCGTAAATATACCGGTACTTCGTAATACTAAAAAATGTATTCTTAGTAAATTTTACAATTAATACTGTAAATATACAAGTACATTGTGAAATTCAAATACAGATTATTTGTAAATTTCAAAACCAATGCAGTAAATATACGATAACTTCGTAATATTCAAATACAGATTGTTCCTCAAATTTACAAAAGTTCTGTAAAAATTACTGAATCTCCGTAGCATAAAAATATGGTTTTACCGTTATGTTTACAGCACTAGATGTAAAATTTACAAAGATAAAGTTATTTTCCATGGTGTAGTACATGTTAATTTATGAAATTCTGTGGGTAATTTGTAACCAGTATAATTACAGTAAAGTCATGCTATTTAAGAATGCAATTACATACATAGCACTCTTAATGTTTGTGCTTATAATAACTATATAGCTTACTTTTGGAGCAATAACATAACTCTAAGCCTCTACATGTTTTACTTGGTGGACATTTTACAATTCACACCAAATAAATTACTTTCTACCATTTTCTATTATAAACCCAATTTAGAGGTGGAAGACTTCATTACGTAATAAACTTTTAAACTCAAAAAATTACATAATTTAAAGATTAGTAGGATACTCAACCTTGCCTTATGCTTCATTTAGCCTACTTGTGAGGTATTTTTATGATACTTATCACCCCTCCCTGATGGGTTGAAATTTTTATTTGTGAAAAATCATTACAAAGTAACACACTTAGAGGCATAAAGTATTAAAAAGTACCAAAGTATGGGTTTTTTGGATACTTTTTAATGAGAAGATACTCTATAGCATTTGTGTTAATTCAGTATATGGGCTTTCCATGTTTAAAACTGTAAAAAAATTGGTTAAGTGTAAAAGACACAATTGAAAAGCATATGAACCTTAAAATTTTTAAGTTTATATATTTGTAGGAAGTAGGACCAGTGTTTATACTACAATGAAAAAGTATGTTAACTTGTGAAGTAATAAAAAGTATATATATTGTAATTAAATCATCTAGTTTTGAATAAATATCCATTTACTGTATTTATTATTATTTTAGTGCAAAAACACACTGATAGAGCATATAATGATATGTAAATCCCGAAGTTTTTTGCTAAAAATTCCCACAATAAGTTTTGCTAAGGAGATATAGTTTCTGTTACAGAATTGAAACATTAAACAACAAAAAAACATAATATTTAGCAGCACTGCTAGTTGATTAACATACAGAATATGCCATTGTAAGACATAAGAACCATTATCGTAGTACACAGTTCCTTTGTTTATGTTCTGGTCAATTTTTCAAAAATTAAAATAAATGAATGAGCTTTACCGATATAAATATTTATTTACAAAATGCATTGTTAATATAAGCCAACATATTAAATAAATATAAATGTAAAATATTTATATTAAAATTGTTTAGTCACAATAATAAAAAGAAATAATCTTGAAACACCACACAAATCTGCATGTACAAATCATCCAACAGCTTTGACAATTCAACAATTTTAGTCATTGTATCTGTCACTTTCTTCAAAGTTCCAACTCTGGGGTTTCCTTGATGCTTTTTTTATCCAGTAGGATTAATCTTCATCATGGACCTGAAAAATAATAAAAGCATAATTTATAACTGATAAAAAACAATATAAAATTATCTATCCAAATAAAATGTGGGTTGTACAGAAAAAGTGTTTGTCCAATGAGACTTTCAATTAATGATACTGAAAGACAAAAAATGTGTTTTCATAGCTGACAGAGCAAGCACACACCTGTTTATTCACCACATTGGCACGTGATTAAAAGTGTCATATGTATTTATGTACAAGGCAGATTGTCATATAACGTACTATGATTATACATAAATAAAAACAAGTTTTTGTACAGGATGTGTCTGTATCTGACCAACAAATATCAGCTGCAGGTTCATCACGACAAAATAACCTTTGTACGACTTACGTTCTGACTTGCTTCAAGGCTTGTATACGTCATTGTGGTTGGAACTGAACAATATTTTTATTGTAAATAATAGTGAAAGTATTTAAGATGAAACACTGGGTATGAGTTCAACAACAACCATGAATTGTGTCACTGTTGTAAATATTTCCTGAAATAATTAGTGGTAGCAACAAATCACAAAAGTACGTGGAAAATAAAGCCCAAGTTTTCAGTCACATTCAGACTCATCCTCTATATGTCAGATTTCTATCAAAAACATATAATTTAGTCAAATAAGTTTGCTGACTACACGTACCTTTGTAAATATTACAAATAACAGCCCACTTCAAAATTAGTTTTGCTAATTAATAAAGTAAGGCAAATATCACCTGTTAGATAGTATGTTTCAGACTTAAATGCTCATGATTTCAATCAAAATCACATGCAATCTCGCATAATGCTCAAGCACTTTTTGATAATGTTACAGTTACAAGAACATTTCTTTCTTTCAATTTTTTTTGGAGTACACTCATTTAGGTTGCCATTTATTTTATTATGATAAGGAAGCTTAAAATCATTTCATTGCTTGCAGGATGAGTTTCATGATACAAAAATATTAATTCTATTTTAAGAGGTAAATAAATTCAAAATAGAAAAAAAATAATATATGTTTCAACAAGCATTTTTGAAGGAAATTAAGTATTCAAAATCTTGAAAATCAAAACTGTTAACAATTAGTGTTTTAGCAATGATTACGGGCAAGATTACGTATATGGTAAATTTGGATGAAACCAGAAAGCATATCAATTCACCATGAAATATCAAACATGAAATGTCATTAATCTCCAAATTTCATTCAGAAATCAATCAATATTTTAGCAAAACTTCAGTAAATCACAAAAATGTAAATATATTCATTCAATTAATATCATTTTGTCAGCGTAAAGCTTTTTGCAAAATATAGCATCAAAATACATTGCAAAAATTTAATTTTACTTTATTTGTGCTATCATCTCTTATTAGTAACTCATTTTTAAACTCACGATGTTTGTACATTTACAAAACACACAATCCCTTGTAAATTAATTTTTATTCAGAATAGTTCTGTTTAAGGCAAACTTATTAAATAATTATTTTAATGTAAAAGTGCATCCTATATTAGTCAAAATAGAATTAATAAATATTGAAGTATGTATTTATCATGTATTAAGTGTTGTAAAACATACCACCTTTATGTATAAAATTAATTAACAATGACATCAAAGTCTCCTGTTTCAAAATCTAAATCGTCTTAAAAATAAAACCATAAAATATTGTATCTAGCAATGATATATAATTGAAGGGATTAAATTCAATAAAAATATACTGTATTTTTAGGAAAAGTTGTTAAGAAATAATTAATGTCAGAAATGAGGGGAGTACTCAGGGAGAAGGGATCACCAATGGAAGATCACAAAGGTGCATGTCGCCAGCCCCCCCCCACCTCCGCCGATCTCGATTAAATTTTGTCAGTGGTTTGTGCTTAGTTTGTGCCGCAAATATTAGAGTTTGTGCTAGTCTGGTTGATGAGCTATTAATTAAAGTGGGTTGGGGGGGGGGGGGGGGGGGGGCTGGCGACATTATAGCCACCCTCCCGCCGTCGATCTCGATTTTTTGTCAGTGGTTTGTTCTCAGTTTGTGCTAGTTTTTGCCGCAAATTCAAGTGCTTTTGCTAGTCTGGTTAATGAGCTATCAATATAGAATTTTTTCAGTGATTTTTGTTCAGTTTGTGCCCCAAATTTCACAGTTTGTCCCTGTCTGGAAGACTTGTAATCATGTGTTGATTGTAGATATTCTAGTGTATGACAATGTCTTAAAGGGATTATAAGAATGAATCAATTTTTTTATGATAGATAAAAAAATATGATATTAACTCTATTGGAAAAGTCTGTACATACTGTCACAATTTTAATGTTAACATACGGACCCAGCTTTAGAGTTGCGAATTACGAGTTGCGAAATTATGATAAAGAAGATAAAAGTATGCATACATATGAGAAAGTATGTACCTAAACGTTTACAAAAGTATTTTAAAATATATGAAATCATATGCTTCAGTGCCATCCAGGCGGATTGATGATAACCTTTGATTGGCTATTGGTAAACTTAAATATTTTCAGCCGAGTATTACAGCTGTATAGTGGAAATATGTCTAGACCCATTTCATGTTTTTTAATGGACACCAGCACAACTTTTTGTATACCAAGAGTACTGCAAAATTAGTTCAAACCCATCAATTATGATAGATGCAACAGGGGGTTAGTTAGGAAACTTCAGCGCCCGTTTGGAAATGTTTCAGGTGTAGTGTACCTGTATTCTGTTGCAGTTCATGACTCTACAGCTGGTTTGCAGTACACAGTTGCAAACACGCTTTCAGAAAGTCATCACAATTTGAGAGTTCAACATTTCCTACAAACTTGGCAGAAGTGGTGGTCCGACTCCAAAAGAAACTATCAGTGATCACTCACTAGCCCTTCTGTCTGGACTAGTAAAAAGCTTCACTCAATTCGGTTCTCTTGCAAAATACGTGGAAAACTGTTTTAACAGCATTTTTTGTTCCGGCTATTATGAAATTCCTGACTGTTTCGTACGTTGTGATGTAGCGCACACATGAAAAATAATAGCAAATTTACCTCCCCTTCACGGCAAGCCAAAAAGGGTTAGACATTTCTATATACGAAGTTCAGCCCTGATGGTTCAAACCGCGAATATTAATGATGTTAAAATTTTACAGGAGAACATTTTTACAGTAGCACTTAGCGAAACAGAAGGAATGAGTGCAATCACATTTTAAAAGAGTGAAAACGCAAACAATGCTTTAAAAAATTTATTTCTAGCAGGACCAAACCCAGCATTACAAGCAACAATAGAAATTATTTTATTTGTCGAAAGTGAACCAAGAGAAAGCAGTTTTTTAAGTGTTTCAAATACAGAAGGAATTACCACTTATTTCACCAAATGGCCACTTAAAATTGCGGCAGAAGTTCACGGTAAGGTTCATAATGAAGGTGACCATGACAATTTATATTTCTTACCAGAAATTGTAACAGTCATTATAAAAATGTTAAAGCTTCTACCTTTGTGGTCTGCCTTAATGGTGCCAATTTTTGGTTATGGTTCTTTGACAGCTTCAAGTGCTTCAGTAGAAAGCATATTCAACGACATTAAGCATCGTAATTTTCAGAACGTACGTCTGCCAACGACTGGGGACTAATTTCTGGAAAAAACATCTGAAAACTGTTGATGGTGAAATGAAGTTAGTCGCAGCGAATATACAATGCAAAAATATGTTCAAGCATATAGAGAAACAAGCATCTCATGATTATATTGAACAACTCCTTTTATCATCCTATGTAAAGGAAAACAAAACAAAGAAAGTTGGAAATAAAAAAAATTAAGTACTGAAAACACAGTGGTGATTGATGCACAACATAGGCACGCTCATCAATGAACCCAATAAAAGCTTTGCATGTGCCAGAGGTGATTTTCCAACAGGTGCTCACACTTGTTATGTCTACGGCATTCCTGTCCATGTTTCATTTACTGAATGTTTACTCCCATATGAAAGTTCTGAAAAATGGTATGGCGATAAACGTATATGCGTGAACAGTGTAAAGAACGGTACTGTCCATACATTATAGCTCCACTTCTAATATAGATATTCACGAAGACACTGCAAAAGAAAATTGGAGAGGGCTGGTTTCACTTCCACCGAAAAAGAGACGACGATTTTCGTATTTGGAACCTAGCAACGAATTTACAGAGCCAGGTACGTCCACGACATTATATGCTGCGCTTCCAGTAGGCTTACTTTAATATGGCAACAGAGCCAACAGCCTGAAAGCCATATCCCTGCATGGAAATAAAGTTGTTTTAACTAACACATGCGCGTTCGATTCTTTTCTTCAGGTGTTAGCTACATCTTACACCGACAGTGCACGTTTCAAAGAGTTCATAGCAGGAAATAAGAATATCCCTCTTGTTAAGATTGTTGAAAACCTATCACATAATACTATCCCGTCTGGGTCTTACAAATGTAGAGCTCATGTTTTACAATCTCTCTGCTCATCTTTTTCTCTGTCAAAAACGTTAATAGAAATTAACTCAATTTAAACTGCAATTTCGATGGCCAGTAGACTTTTAGCAAAATTTCCTTCATTCACTGAAACATTTGTATATACAAACACCAAATGCATGGCAAATAGAATAATTGAAAAAGCAGTAATTTATATAGCTATGGAGACCCACAGTAGTATAACATAGCCGGTCCGGAAACAGGCCTCAGGCGGTGGATTGAGATTGTCGGTCCGCCATCTTGGTTTGTGACGTCACGGCGGCAAAAATTCCTCAAAATTCCTCAAAATTGACTCAAAATGACTCAAAATTTCCCGTTTTCGAGGGAAAAATTCCCGTTTCGAGGAAAAATTAGGATTTCAAAAAACCACAAATGTCTTTTGCCTTAGAAAGAACACCAATTCCTAAAATAGGCTTAAGCATCCTTAACTCAAGCCTCAGTTAAGCCATTTCTAGGAATAAGGATACCTTGACCTTTGACCTTGACCCCGACGGCCATCTTGGATCCACCATCTTATATCCGCCATTGTGTTCTCGAACATTCCGTCGATGTGTTATCCGCCATTTTGAATTATGACGTCACCGTTGCAATTTTCGTTACGCTCGCCATCTTTAACTTTTTTATTATCCGATTTTAATGAAAATTTTTTTAAAAATTATAAAAAAATTCACTTAATAAAATTTTAATCAAAAATATCGAAAAAACATATATTTACGACACGGAGCTCGGAGTCCTCGGTTCGAACCCGGTGAGGGCAAAAAAAAATAAAAATGGTGACCGATCCTTCCCCTGTGGCGGGGTGCTGGCAGACTGACCCCCACCACTTATGTAAATGCACATATACCATCAGGTAGTATGACGTCATGTCCGCCATCTTGAAATTTGGACGCCATCTTGAAAATCTTTATTTATTATCCGATTTTAATGAAAAAAATTCCAAAATTCATCAAAAAATTAACGTATTTAAATTCTGTTTGATTATATCGATGTACGTCCTTGGTTCGATTCCCGACGAGAGTAAACAGTCGATCCTTCCTCCATGAAAGCTACCTAGACTGATCTATCACCACCAATACCAAGGTATATATCGTCAACTGGTATGACATCATGTCCGCCATCTTGTCTTCATCCACTGGAGACCACCATCTTGTTTTCGTGTGCTAGAGTGTGCCGATATCATGTAGTATAATTATCTGGTCACCACACCTTTGACCTTGACCTTGAACTTTACCTTGACCTTGAAATTTGACCTTAAACTTGAACTTTGACCTTGACCTTGAAATTTGACCTTGACCTTGAAATTTGACCTTGACCTTGAACTTTGACATTGACCTTGAAATTTGACCTTGACCTTGAAATTTGACCTTGACCTTGAACTTTGACCTTGACCATGAAATTTGACCTTGACCTTGAAATTTGACCTTGACCTTGAAATTTGACCTTGACCTTGAAATTTGACCTTGACCTTGAAATTTGACCTTGACCTTGAAATTTGACCTTGACCTTGAAATTTGACCTTGACCTTGAACTTTGACCTTGACCTTGAAATTTGACTTTGACCTTGAAATTTTACTTTGTCCTTGAAATTTGACTTTGTCCTTGATGTCCATCACGGATCCGTCATTTTATGTTCAGTACATGCTACCAGGAGCGACCACCTGCTGGAGTACACCATCTTGTGCGTGTACTCGTATTACCATCATGCTAGTTTTATTCTAACATGCTACAGTGCAGTAATCATTTATTACTGAGGTACCCACCACCTTAAAATTTGACCGCCATCTTGAAATCATGTAATTATTTAGCTAGAAATGCGGGAAAAATTCCAATAGTCTCCGAAAAAATCATTTATTAATTTACAAATCGAATCGATGGATCCCTGTCCACGGTTAGATTCTTGACCAGAGACAGTTGTAACTAATTATTAAATAAATGTTAGGTTCTGTTTTCCATTACCTTTCGCGGAGTTTATTAAATATTCACTCTACGAAAATCAACTCAAGTCAATATACCGGACCAACGAATTAAATCAGTGCCGATTAGCCTATTATGAAAGTCTAATTTTTCAATAATCTGAATAACATATAAGCCGTTCATGTACAAAGCCACACATATAGATCAATTGCCTTCAGTCCAAGAGACCGAGTCATGTCATTATCAGACGTATAGGCTAGTCATTTCAGGACCACATGACCTTCGTAATCCATCGTGACATTTTTATACATTCTAAAGGACCAAGTAACCTTGTAAAATATTTTAGTAACACCAAGAGGTGATAAACTAGTAAATATTCAATCACTACATTTTGTACTACGCGCAGTCAACAAAAAAGGAAGCACCAACAACGAAAAGACAGCACCACCAACGAAAAGACAGCACATTTGGAAGCACCGACTACGAAAAGGCAGCACATTTGGAAGCACCGACAACGAAAAGGCAGCACATTTGGAAGCACCGTCATCGAAAAGGCAGCACATTTGGAAGCACCGACAACGAAAAGGCAGCACATTTGGAAGCACCGACAACGAAAAGGCAGCACCGACAACGAAAAGGCAGCACATTTGGAAGAACCGACAACGAAAAGGCAGCACCGCCAAAGAAAAGACAGCACATTTGGAAGCACCGACAACGAAAAGGAAGCACCATCAACGAAAAGGCCGCACCGCCAACGAAAAGGAAGCACATTTGGAAGCACCGGCAAAGAAAAGGCAGCACCGCCCACGAAAAGGAAGCACATTTGGAAGCACCGACAAAGAAAAGGCAGCACCGACAACGAAAAGGCAGCACATTTGGAAGCACCGACAACGAAAAGGCAGCACCGACAACGAAAAGGCAGCACATTTGGAAGCACCGACAACGAAAAGGCAGCACCGACAACGAAAAGGCAGCACATTTGGAAGCACCGACAAAGAAAAGGCAGCACCGCCAACGAAAAGGAAGCACATTTGGAAGCACCGACAAAGAAAGGCAGCACCGCCAACGAAAAGGAAGCACATTTGGAAGCACCGACAACGAAAAGGCAGCACCGCCAAAGAAAAGACAGCACATTTGGAAGCACCGACAACGAAAAGGAAGCACCATCAACGAAAAGGCCGCACCGCCAACGAAAAGGAAGCACATTTGGAAGCACCGGCAAAGAAAAGGCAGCACCGCCCACGAAAAGGAAGCACATTTGGAAGCACCGACAAAGAAAAGGCAGCACCGCCAACGAAAAGGAAGCACATTTGGAAGCACCGACAACGAAAAGGCAGCACCATCGACGAAAAGGATGCACATTAATTTGTCATTGACTGCAATATTCATTGGTTCCAATATTCATTGGCTCCAATATTCATTGGCTCCAATATTCAATGGCTCCAATATTCATTGACTCCAATATTCATTGGCTCCATCAGTCATTGACACCTACAGTCTTTTGGTTCCAAAAGTCTTTTGGCCCCAAATATATTAGGCTAGAATTCTTCGAGTCTAAGTGACTATGAGACCACATGGCTACAGAACTACGTGACTACGAATCTTCAAGTTTACGAGACTGCGAGGCTACAGAGATACGAAGCCTCTAGTACACAGGTTTACGTGACTGCGAGGATACAGGACTACCAGTCTGCATGAGTACTTGACTACGAAGCTACTCGTCTACAAGGCTACAATTACAGCATCTGTTTTCGTCAGAATTTTCTCTTTTGCTCCAACTGCACCACCAGCATTATGTTATAAGATTACAAGGCCGCCTGCTTACGTAGCTTCAAGTCTACGAGGATACTTGGATACGTAGCTTCAATTCTACGAGGTCCTAAGACTTCATGACTACGCGACTTCGAGCCATGAGGTTACGAGATTACGTGACTACGAATCTTCATGTTTACGAGACTGCGAGGCTACAGAGCTACGAAGCCTCTAGAAAACGAGTTTACGTGACTGCGTGGATACAGGAATACAAGTCTGCATGAGTTCTTGACTACGAAGCTACTCGTCTGCAAGGCTCCAATTGACACATCTGTCTTCGATGGAATTTTTTCTTTTGCTACATCTACGCCATCAGCATTATGTTATAAGATTACAAAGCTACTCTCTTACGTAGCTTCAAGTCTACGAAGCTCCAATACATCATGACTACGAGACTACGAACCATGAGGTTACGAGACTATGCGATTGCAAGTCTTCAAGGTTACGTCATCGCGAGGCTATAGGACTACGAAGCTTCCAGAACGCATGGTTACGAGAATGCATGACTAATTGGCCGCATGGCTACGAAACTTTATGTCTCTGACTGACTACAATAGCACTATTCAGTGGTGAGAGTTAATTTATTTCATGCAAAGGTACTTGCTGCAAGCAGTTCCGCTTTTCAACATCAGATGACGTCACGTTTTGCTTGCAGGTAAAATAATATTTATTTATTTTATGCGGGATGCGGGTTGTTCACTATCGGTCGCATAAGAAGAATGGCATCGATAGTCTTCAAGGAGAAGGAAGTTCGTCCTTCCTGCTAGTGCTTCTCAGATTTCTCACAGTCCGCCATCTTGGATTGCGACGTCACGGCTGCTATCTTGGATGGGTGTGACTTTGACCTTTGACCGAAACCGCAGGAATGATCGCAAGCACACGGATTAACCATCATAATATTGATAAGAATAATCAGGAGCACACGGAGAAAACCATCATAATATTGGCAAGAATAATCAGGAGCACACGGAGAAAAACGACACATGTTTTCTTTGATATCATAAAATTACAGAAAAAAAATATTTAAAAATAAAAATAAATTAATAAAAAAATTTAAAATAAAAACAAAAAATACATAAACTGATTCTGGCTTGTACTAGAACTCTATCTTTGCTCAACAATGATAAGTTTACAAGCTAGCAGAATCATTTTATGTATTTTTTGTTTTTATTTTAAATTTTTTTATTAATTTATTTTTATTTTTAAATATTTTTTTTCTGTAATTTTATGATATCAAAGAAAACATGTGTCGTTTTTCTCCGTGTGCTCCTGATTATTCTTGCCAATATTATGATGGTTTTCTCCGTGTGCTCCTGATTATTCTTATCAATATTATGATGGTTAATCCGTGTGCTTGCGATCATTCCTGCGGTTTCGGTCAAAGGTCAAAGTCACACCCATCCAAGATAGCAGCCGTGACGTCGCAATCCAAGATGGCGGACTGTGAGAAATCTGAGAAGCACTAGCAGGAAGGACGAACTTCCTTCTCCTTGAAGACTATCGATGCCATTCTTCTTATGCGACCGATAGTGAACAACCCGCATCCCGCATAAAATAAATAAATATTATTTTACCTGCAAGCAAAACGTGACGTCATCTGATGTTGAAAAGCGGAACTGCTTGCAGCAAGTACCTTTGCATGAAATAAATTAACTCTCACCACTGAATAGTGCTATTGTAGTCAGTCAGAGACATAAAGTTTCGTAGCCATGCGGCCAATTAGTCATGCATTCTCGTAACCATGCGTTCTGGAAGCTTCGTAGTCCTATAGCCTCGCGATGACGTAACCTTGAAGACTTGCAATCGCATAGTCTCGTAACCTCATGGTTCGTAGTCTCGTAGTCATGATGTATTGGAGCCTCGTAGACTTGAAGCTACGTAAGCAAGTAGCTTTGTAATCTTATAACATAATGCTGATGGCGTAGATGTAGCAAAAGAGAAAATTCCATCGAAGACAGATGTGTCAATTGGAGCCTTGCAGACGAGTAGCTTCGTAGTCAAGAACTCATGCAGACTTGTATTCCTGTATCCACGCAGTCACGTAAACTCGTTTTCTAGAGGCTTCGTAGCTCTGTAGCCTCGCAGTCTCGTAAACATGAAGATTCGTAGTCACGTAATCTCGTAACCTCATGGCTCGAAGTCGCGTAGTCATGAAGTCTTAGGACCTCGTAGAATTGAAGCTATGTATCCAAGTATCCTCGTAGACTTGAAGCTACGTAAGCAGGCGGCCTTGTAATCTTATAACATAATGCTGGTGGTGCAGTTGGAGCAAAAGAGAAAATTCTGACGAAAACAGATGCTGTAATTGTAGCCTTGTAGACGAGTAGCTTCGTAGTCAAGTACTCATGCAGACTGGTAGTCCTGTATCCTCGCAGTCACGTAAACCTGTGTACTAGAGGCTTCGTATCTCTGTAGCCTCGCAGTCTCGTAAACTTGAAGATTCGTAGTCACGTAGTTCTGTAGCCATGTGGTCTCATAGTCTCTTGGACTCGAAGAATTCTAGCCTAATATATTTGGGGCCAAAAGACTTTTGGAACCAAAAGACTGTAGGTGTCAATGACTGATGGAGCCAATGAATATTGGAGTCAATGAATATTGGAGCCATTGAATATTGGAGCCAATGAATATTGGAGCCAATGAATATTGGAACCAATGAATATTGCAGTCAATGACAAATTAATGTGCTTCCTTTTCGTCGATGGTGCTGCCTTTTCGTTGTCGGTGCTTCCAAATGTGCTTCCTTTTCGTTGGCGGTGCTGCCTTTTCTTTGTCGGTGCTTCCAAATGTGCTTCCTTTTCGTGGGCGGTGCTGCCTTTTCTTTGCCGGTGCTTCCAAATGTGCTTCCTTTTCGTTGGCGGTGCGGCCTTTTCGTTGATGGTGCTTCCTTTTCGTTGTCGGTGCTTCCAAATGTGCTGTCTTTTCTTTGGCGGTGCTGCCTTTTCGTTGTCGGTGCTTCTAAATGTGCTTCCTTTTCGTTGGCGGTGCTGCCTTTTCTTTGTCGGTGCTTCCAAATGTGCTTCCTTTTCGTTGGCGGTGCTGCCTTTTCTTTGTCGGTGCTTCCAAATGTGCTGCCTTTTCGTTGTCGGTGCTGCCTTTTCGTTGTCGGTGCTTCCAAATGTGCTGCCTTTTCGTTGTCGGTGCTGCCTTTTCGTTGTCGGTGCTTCCAAATGTGCTGCCTTTTCGTTGTCGGTGCTGCCTTTTCTTTGTCGGTGCTTCCAAATGTGCTTCCTTTTCGTGGGCGGTGCTGCCTTTTCTTTGCCGGTGCTTCCAAATGTGCATCCTTTTCGTTGGCGGTGCGGCCTTTTCGTTGATGGTGCTTCCTTTTCGTTGTCGGTGCTTCCAAATGTGCTGTCTTTTCTTTGGCGGTGCTGCCTTTTCGTTGTCGGTTCTTCCAAATGTGCTGCCTTTTCGTTGTCGGTGCTTCCAAATGTGCTGCCTTTTCGTTGTCGGTGCTTCCAAATGTGCTGCCTTTTCGATGACGGTGATTCCAAATGTGCTGCCTTTTCGTTGTCGGTGCTTCCAAATGTGCTGCCTTTTCGTAGTCGGTGCTTCCAAATGTGCTGTCTTTTCGTTGGTGGTGCTGTCTTTTCGTTGTTGGTGCTTCCTTTTTTGTTGACTGCGCGTAGTACAAAATGTAGTGATTGAATATTTACTAGTTTATCACCTCTTGGTGTTACTAAAATATTTTACAATGTTACTTGGTCCTTTAGAATGTATAAAAATGTCACGATGGTTTACGAAGGTCATGTGGTCCTGAAATGACTAGCCTATACGTCTGATAATGACATGACTCGGTCTCTTGGACTGAAGGCAATTGATCTATATGTGTGGCTTTGTACATGAACGGCTTATATGTTATTCAGATTATTGAAAAATTAGACTTTCATAATAGGCTAATCGGCACTGATTTAATTCGTTGGTCCGGTATATTGACTTGAGTTGATTTTCGTAGAGTGAATGATTAATAAACTCCGCGAAAGTTAATGGAAAACAGAACCTAACATTTATTTAATAATTAGTTACAACTGTCTCTGGTCAAGAATCTAACCGTGGACAGGGATCCATCGATTCGATTTGTAAATTAATAAATGATTTTTTCGGAGACTATTGGAATTTTTCCCGCATTTCTAGCTAAATAATTACATGATTTCAAGATGGCGGTCAAATTTTAAGATGGTGGGTACCTCAGTAATAAATGATTACTGCACTGTAGCATGTTAGAATAAAACTAGCATGATGGTAATACGAGTACACGCACAAGATGGTGTACTCCAGCAGGTGGTCGCTCCTGGTAGCATGTACTGAACATAAAATGACGGATCCGTGATGGACATCAAGGACAAAGTCAAATTTCAAGGACAAAGTAAAATTTCAAGGTCAAAGTCAAATTTCAAGGTCAAGGTCAAATTTCTAGGTCAAGGTCAAATTTCAAGGTAAAGGTCAAATTTCAAGGTCAAGGTCAAAGTTCAAGGTCAAGGTCAAATTTCAAGGTCAAGGTCAAATTTCAAAGTCAAGGTCAAATTTCAAGGTCAAGGTCAAATTTCATGGTCAAGGTCAAATTTCAAGGTCAAGGTCAAATTTCTAGGTCAAGGTCAAAGTTCAAGGTCAAGGTCAAAGTTCAAGGTCAAGGTCAAAGTTCAAGGTCAAGGTCAAATTTCAAGGTCAAGGTCAATTTTCAAGGTCAAGGTCAAAGTTCAAGGTCAAGGTCAAATTTCAAGGTCAAGGTCAAATTTCAAGGTCAAGGTCAAAGTTCAAGTTCAAGGTCAAATTTCAAGGTCAAAGTTCAAGGTCAAGGTCAAAGGTGTGGTGACCAGATAATTATACTACATGATATCGGCACACTCTAGCACACGAAAACAAGATGGTGGTCTCCAGTGGATGAAGACAAGATGGCGGACATGATGTCATACCAGTTGACGATATATACCTTGGTATTGGTGGTGATAGATCAGTCTAGGTAGCTTTCATGGAGGAAGGATCGACTGTTTACTCTCGTCGGGAATCGAACCAAGGACGTACATTGATATAATCAAACAGAATTTAAATACGTTAATTTTTTGATGAATTTTGGAATTTTTTTCATTAAAATCGGATAATAAATAAAGATTTTCAAGATGGCGTCCAAATTTCAAGATGGCGGACATGACTTCATACTACCTGATGGTATATGTGCATTGACATAAGTGGTGGGGGTCAGTCTGCCAGCACCCCTCCACAGGGGAAGGATCGGTCACCATTTTTATTTTTTTTGCCCTCACCGGGTTCGAACCGAGGACTCCGAGCTCCGTGTCGTAAATATATGTTTTTTCGATATTTTTGATTAAAATTTTATTAAGTGAATTTTTTTATAATTTTTAAAAAAATTTTCATTAAAATCGGATAATAAAAAAGTTAAAGATGGCGAGCGTAACGAAAATTGCAACGGTGACGTCATAATTCAAAATGGCGGATAACACATCGACGGAATGTTCGAGAACACAATGGCGGATATAAGATTGTGGATCCAAGATGGCCGTCGGGGTCAAGGTCAAAGGTCAAGGTATCCTTATTCCTAGAAATGGCTTAACTGAGGCTTGAGTTAAGGATGCTTAAGCCTATTTTAGGAATTGGTGTTCTTTCTAAGGCAAAAGACATTTGTGGTTTTTTGAAATCCTAATTTTTCCTCGAAACGGGAATTTTTCCCTCGAAAACGGGAAATTTTGAGTCATTTTGAGTCAATTTTGAGGAATTTTGAGGAATTTTTGCCGCCGTGACGTCACAAACCAAGATGGCGGACCGACAATCTCAATCCACCGCCTGAGGCCTGTTTCCGGACCGGCTATGTTATACTACTACCCACTCTGTAAATAACCTGACGATTTATGTTGATCAATTACTAACCAATATAGAGGTAGAGTGTTCAAAAAACTGTGGTGGCCTGAAAACAATTACAGTCACTGATTCTGAGCAACATTTAGTGATTGAAGTTGTTAATTCTTCAGTTGTGAAAAATCCTTCAGACATAGCATATCCTTTTTAAAAAGCACTGCACAATCTCCCCAGAACAATTACTTTGAAGAAATCCAATTGCACCTACTACTTTCGAGTGATAGTTGCAACGACACCATCTTCAGACTCTGGAATATACAACAGGCAATTGGGGCTAAATGTTGTACGGCTTTATTTTGCATGTTGTCTGAGACCAGATCAGCAATGTGAGATATACAACGATTTGTGCAATTCCTCCAGAATCATAAAAAAACAACCAAATATTGTACTGTGAGTTGCTACTCTACACTATTTAGTTCCTTCTGAAAAAATACCAAAGTTACCTATTATAACACAACTTTAGTTGATTACAATTATGTAATGGAAATTGTGTGTTACTGGCTGTGTTAAAAATGAATCAGCATTAGTTATAAAATAAAATATCTTGAGTTATGTGTGTATGCAAATGTTTGATGATATGTACAGCATGTAAATATCTTTACTATGTTTTTCACTTGTAAATCCATGTCCAAAATGTTATATTAATCAATTTTATAGGGTAATTTTTATTTTAATATAGCTTTTTTATTTGTTTACAAATTGGCATTATAAAGTAACGTTTTGTTTAGATTTTTAGATTATTAACTTTGTGTATCTTAACGATAGCATATGAAAGTCATGTAGGTTTGTAAAAATGTTTAAAGTAAAACCTTGAAATTTGAAAGTGTTAAAATTTATGTACGTGTTTTATCTACAGAAGGACACTTGGTATGTAAGTAGGCAAGGTAAATCTCATGATAAAATAATATTTTTAACGTTACTGGATCTACCATCTTATAATAAACTCCAGATTACTTTAGTGAAATTTGGTACTCACAAATGTCGGTCATTTCGGGGTATGAGTTGATACTCACCACATATGTGTGAAGAGTTATAATTATAAATCACAGCTTCCAAGTTTAATATATATTATTTATGTATATATCAATGGTTAAATTTAATTACTCACATTTGAATCAAAATTCATCGAACAATTATAATATGTTACGGTTTCTTGGTTCAAATTAATTGTGTCATGCATGACTGTCAATGATAGGAACACAATTACTGTAACAGAATAAAGTATTACTAATATTTATATTTATATAATATTGTATTTAAAACTTTATTAAATACATGCAACTATCTGTTAGTGAAAACTAGATCTTAGGCTAGTATTTTTAATGACTAGTTTGTAAATAAAAGTTTATAAAATTTTTACTATATTAAATATTGTGCATATTTTGTACAAAGAATTGTAAGCTTTTAAATTATAAATATGATTATTTATTGTGCTTAATAATACGTTAAAAACTTTAAAATTTAACAGGGATGCTTAATTTATATAATATTTAGGAGCTATTTCAATTATTTTTCCGTGGGGGACTTATACTTGGCCTAAAATTTCACATCAACATTTATATATATTAAGAAATAGATATTCTTGATAAAATAAATCCTTTAGAGTGTTTTTTTTAACACATTAGCTTCACTTGTAACTAACTGTGTGGTTAAAACTTGGAAGTCGAATTCAACCTACTTCTAATTGTAATGTCACTTTTAAACTTTGCAGGTATATGTAATCTGGGTGGCAATAAAATAATTTAATGACTTTGACACAAAAATAAAAAGGGGGGAGGGGCAAGGGAAAAAACCAACTTTCTTTATATGAGCAATAACCATGCTTTTTGTATATCCATAAGTCCGGGACATGGTGGGAAATTTATCCGAAATCCACTGCCCCCCCCCCCTTAATTGTAAAAAAAAGGGGGGGGGGGGAGATGTCAAAACCCAAAAATTTTTAAAACGGATTCTCTTTCGATTTGGAGTGTTTCCAAGCCATTCAGGGTCCTCAAATTCCCCCCCCCCCCCCCTCCTCAAGAGAAGTTATTTGCCCCCGATTTTTTAAAAGCCTAGACAATGAAGATACGTTGTTAATTTTGATTCTAATTGTCGTATGGATTTGAAACTTTGCAAGTATATGTAATTCAGAAGACAATTCAACAATTTTTTTCATGACCAGAAGTGTGAGGTAATATATGCAAACAAAAACACTACTTTGGTGCTATGAGAAATAACCATACTTTTAATATATCCATAGGTCCGGGGCATGGTGGGAGATTAATTTGTCCAAGGTCGACTGCCCCCTCAATTGGGTTGAGGGGGAGGGGGTAAGCCCAAGAAATTTTAAAATTACAAAAATTGATTATTTTTTGATTTGTAATGTTTCCAAGCCATTCGGAGTGTTCAGTTTCCCAATCCAATATCCCCCTCAGAGAAAATGCCATTAGAACCCGATATTTTAAGGTCAGGACAATGAAAGTACATTAATTTTGATGTGCTTCCGGGGCCTTCGGGCACTATTGCGCCTCCTTGGTGGGTGAGGGGTCGATTGCCCCCGAAATTTTCGGAACTTTGAAAACATTTTTGTAAGCATTTCGAGGAATTTATAAAAAAAATTAGTTCAATTTTAACTAAAAAGTAACAAATAAAATTATAGTTTTACAAATTAATAAAACACTTTCATTTTTACATTAATCAAAAATTAATAAAAAAATTAATATAAGTAGTATGTTGTTTAACAGCGACAGAATGAACTACAACTCTGTTTTACGAAATTTTTTAAACAAGTTAAATATATGATTCAAGAAATAAACTAAATAATTAATTTTAATTTTAAAAAAGGCGTAGGGTGATTGATATCAGTTGTCATAAATTGTTTACCTCTAGTGTTTATTCGTTCCGGCAAGGTTTATAAAATGATAAAAAGAGAGTACCCCAGCCTTTTTTTCATTAAATTTAATTGTTTTGTTTATTTAGTGATTCTTATTTTAAGCTTATTAAAAAATTTCATCATACATAGTTGTAATTAATTATGTAGCTGTTAAACAACAAACTAAAATTTAAAGATTATTTTTACTTTTTAGTTCATATTAAATGAAAGCATGTTTTTTAGTTTATAAAATATAATTTTATTTCATCAATATTATTGCCAACATCCTTTTAAATTAGCCAGCTGCAATCAAACGAAATTTGTATTTATATTTGAGAACCATAAATAATTTATACCTGGTTTTCCTAATGCTCAGTAACATCATTTCTTAAATTTTCAGTGATAATATTTCACATTAACACACAACTCCTGAATATAATACTAATTAGTATTTATAATGTACCTTTGAATGAATTCCAATGCTTTTGCCACATCAATGGGATATTGAATATTAAAAATAAAAAATGCAGCAAATACTACAGACAGCACTTATTATGTCTGATGTTTCTAGGGACATTTTCTTGTCCACAAACAAGATAAACTTCCGAGAAGTAGGGAGATGGCCCTGGAAAACAATGATACCACATAACTCATTAAAAGCCACAAAACTTACAAAAAAACCTGCAAGTTCACATTCATTGAATAAGAGTATAGAAAGAGAGTGCCGTTTTAGGCAAATAGTTAATGCATGTTTTCCACCAATCCTTGGTAAATGTTTTAACTCTCAATTCTATTATAAAAACCATTTTTGCAACTTATTTCAAGTATAAATTTATGCAATTTTAAAGGCACCCAAGGAAAACAAGAACAAAAATACTGTAAATATATTTAGGAGCAAAAATTAAAAAGGCTAGCAGTAACTATAAACTTGGCTACAATGGGAAGCTACAATAATATCGTGTTTTAACTCTCAATTCTAAAAAAAAAAATTTTTGCAACTTATTTCAAGTACATATAAATTTATGCAATCTTAAAGGCACACAAGGAAAACAAGAACAAAATACTTTAAATATATTGAGGAGAAAAAATTCAAAAGTCTAGCAGTAACAATAAACTTAGCTACGATGGGAAGCTACAACAATATCATGAAAGTCAAACTACTAGGTACCACTTCTGTCCCAACCCTCGCCATATAAGTACAATTTTCTCAGTGATGACCACAGTCACCATGGATTCCATCACAGAGGAACATAATGGCATCGCATACAGGAAAGTAAGTTTGATAACCGGAAGACAAAATAACTATATTGAAATTCAGACACAATAAAACTTTTTTAACCATTGCCAATTGCATGATAAAATCAGATATTATAACAATGAATCATTTAACATTCAGAAAAATTAAAAGTAAATTTATTATTAATTAATACCAGTAATGTGTATAGTATTTTGTAACATAATATATTTACTATCATGAATTTTTCCACAATTAAATGGCTTCAAATGATTTTATGGTTTGTTAAATTTCCTTTTCGTATACACAGTGAATGATGCTATATGAATTACACTAGGTATCCATGTGGTAGATGCAAACAAGCAACAGCATTGTGACCTAGGCAACAGGCTGCAATATCTAAAACATTGTGCTTAGCATTTCTCATATATAAAAAAATTGTTATATCTCACCCTCACTTTTAAGTGGTAATACTAATACAACTAAAACAATCACCTGTAAAAAAAAAACATTGCAGTTTGCCTCTAACTGTACCAGTAGCCTCAGAATTCCTATAGAACTGTGTAAGCATACTGCACATATGCTTGTTAGATGCTGCATCATTTTGAGTATCTATGTGAGGTATTGTTACGTTAGGTTAAATTAGGTTGGTTGGATGGGTTAAGTTCGTTAAGGTATCAATGAACTGAAGTTATCAAATATTTTGTTTTTCTTACATAACCCAGTCAGCATTGGGTATACCTAGGTGTACATGGGTAAACGCAGAATTAATGAAATTCGTAGTGCTAGGTTTGCCCGGGTAACTTGATGGATGTGGCAAAAATATATGACAACCACTCGCTCACCATTTTATGTAACTTTGCAAGCCATCTTACTTTAGCCTGTCTTAAAATTTTCAGCAATGTTAAAAAACCAAAAGCTGATTATTTATTATCTAAATCTGTGCAGGAGACTTGGAATAAGAGGAAAAATAAACCTAGTTTAATATCTCACTGACAATTAGTAGCAATAAGTATAAACTAAGCACACATTCCTGAAAAATAAGCATTTCGCCTCATGTCCCAAAATATACTATAAGCGAACACAAGCTGTATTGAAACAAAATAGAAATAACAGAAAACAAAAAAGTATGCATGCAAAGGAACAAGTTATATGATGAATTACAATTAAACATAACACAACGTGTAGCCAATACATCATTTGATTTTAAAATACAAGTCAATTACTTAAATAAAATAATATTTTAAGAAAAATTTACCAATAACATTGAAATTTAATTCCTTAATTTTTAGGCAAACTATGTCAGAGATTTTGTGAGTAGTTGGTAACAAACTGAATGTTCTAATTTGATTATAAAAATTATTTACCTAATTTGATTGATCAAGCTTTTATCATCAACTTGTTAAATTACTGATCCTGGTAGGTACATACTACGATCAATGGTTGCCCCCATTTTTAAAATTTGTTCCACACAAATAATAGAATTATTTGGAATAAACAAATACAACTTCTATAATATAAATTAATTAGCTGCAGTATCTGGGTTACCCCAAAAAGAGGGTGATATATTATCCATGAGTTACATGAAAATCTATAGCGCTATATGACAAGTGTGGTGGACACTGAGAAATGACACACAATTACTGTTTGTGTGTCTATGATCTATGATTTTCTGTTATAAAAATGAATTCACCCATGGTGATGGTTGAAAAGTCTAGAAGTTTATGTGCTACAGCGCTGTCTGGTGAAGAGTTACTAAAATGGATAGCATAAAAAACCCTCTCCATGAAAAAACACTTTGATATGCAAACTTACATGATGATCGGTCAAATGGTGTCTGTCTCATATGTACCAACATATATTTTTAACTATATCAAGTTAAGTGTAACTAGTAGTTAAGAACATGTTATTCCTATAAATTTAATACTTCACAATCTTCATAAAGTAACAGCTAATAAAAATTAAACCAATTTTGAAATTGTAATATTGAAACAGTAGTATATAATAGGGGCGCCGAGCGCAGGCGCCAGGCGGTGGATTGAAGATTGTCGGTCAGCCATCTTGGATTGTGACGTCACGGCGGCCATCTTGGATGGTTGTGACCTTGACCTTTGACCTTGACCTTAAATTCGATCCTCAAGAATCACCAAAATCAGCCAAAATTGGGCAAAAATTGCCCAAAATTCCTCAAAATTCACCAAAATTTCAATTTCTGTGGAAAAAAGTTCCACCAAAAAATCTCGAAAAATTCCCGTTTTTAGTCCTTAAAAATCCCAGTGGAAGAAAATTCCTAAAACTGGCTTAAGCATCCTTAACTCAAGCCTCAGTTAAGCCATTTCTAGGAATAAGGATACCATGACCGCCATATTGGATTGTGACGTCACGGCGGCCATCTTGGACGAGCGTAACGGGACACAGCGCAACGGGACATAACATAACGGGACAAGTAGATCACGGCGGCCATCTTCGATCCGCCATTTTGGATGACGTCATTTTGTTTTCTCGAACATTCCGACGTTGTGTTTTCCACCATATTGGATCCTATTAATGTTGCAATTTTCGTTATGGTCGCCATCTTGAAATTTGGATGCCATCTTGAAAATCTTTAATTATTATCCGATTTTGATGAAAAAAATCTCAAAATCCATCAAAAAATTAACTTATTCGAATTCTGATTGATTATATCGATCACCGTCCTCGGTTCGAACCCGTTGAGTGCAAAAAAAACTAAAAATGATGACAGGCTCCTTCCTAAATGGTGGATGCAGGCAGACTGACTCCTACCACTTTTTTCAAAGTATATATATCGCCACCTAGTATGACGTCATGTCCGCCATCTTGAAAATCCATAATTTTAATGCTAGAGATTCGGAAAAAAATTAAAAATCATTAAAAAAATTAATCAATATAATTAAATAATAATAAAATCCTTAAAACCACCGTTGCACTTTTCGTGACGGCTGCCATCTTTAAATCACCCACTGGAGGTCACCATCTTGTTTTCATCCGATACAGTGTGCTGATACCATGTTAGTATACTTATCTGGTCACCACACCTTTGACCTTGGCCTTAAAATCCAACCTTGACCTTGAACTTTACCTTGACCTTGAACTTTGACCTTGACCTTGAACTTTGACCTTGACCTTGAACTTTGACCTTGACCTTGAACTTTGACCTACACCTTGAAATTTGACCTTGACCTTGAAATTTGACCTTGACCTTGAAATTTGACTTTGTCCTTGTCGACCATCATGGATCTGTCATTTTATGTTCAGTACATGCTACCAGGAGCTACCACCTGCTGGAGTACGCCATCTTGTGTGTGTACTTGTATTATAGAGTACATTTCCATCTAAATAATTTTATTCTAACCCGCTACAGTGCAGTAATCATTTATTACGGAGGCGCCCCCGCCATCTTGAAATTCGGCTACCCTCTTGAAATCATGCAATAATGTAGCTAGAAAAGCGGGAAAAATTCCAAAATTCATTAAATAAATCTCTCATTAACTTACATATCGATTCGATCTGCTCCAGTCCTTGGTTCGATTCTCGATCGATGCATTAATGTTTAATTTTATGGAAAAAAAATAATAATTCCAATAAACTATGTTCAACATTCTTAAAGAGACTTTAAATCCTCTACTACCATCATCCTATCAGACATCAAGACCACCATATTGGAAATTCGTAATTGTAATGCTAGAGATTTGGGAAAAAGTTCAAAATTCATTAAATAAATTTGTAATCTATATACCGATTGATTAGATCGACTAAGATCCTTGGGTCGATCCCTGGCCGATACAAAAAACAACTTTAATTTTAAAAAAGTACCAGAAAAGTGTAAGGTTCGAGAAATAAAACACCACAAAGTATTTTACAAGCATAATATTTATTACACAATTTCTATCCTACTACAGAATCACTTGAGAAAGCCAGCAATATTATAAACATTTAGCCCTGCAAAGACGTGCAACGACTACTTCTTAGCTCCAACAGCTCCAACAGCTCCAAATGGCTCCAATTGCCGCATCTGTCTTCGTCAAAATTTTCTCATTTGCTCCAAATGCTCCAACTGCCTTTTCTTTCAACAGCTCCAATGATATTGGGCTACAATGCTACGAGTCTAAGAGACTACGAGGCTACAAGGCTACGAGTCTAAAATATCTAGCTGGTTCCGAGTTATACATGGCTGCGAGACTGCATGACTAAAAGACCGCATGGCTACGAAACTACATGTCTATGAAGCTACAAGGATACAAGTCTACTCGGCTCCAACAACCAATGTACACAATGTACGCGCAATACATGCAATTTACACACAGTAAAACGTAATGTACACACAGGAAAACGGAACGTACACACAGGAAACGGAACGTACACACAGTACACACAGGAAACGGAACGTACACAGGAAACGTAACGTACACACTGGAAACAGAACGTACACAAAGTACACACAGGAAACGGAACGTACACACAGGAAACGTAACGTACACACAGGAAAACGGAACGTACACACAGTACACACAGGAAACGGAACGTACAGACAGTACACACAGGAAATGAAACGTACACACAATACACACAGGAAACGGAACGTACACACAGTACACACAGGAAATGGAACGTACACACAGTACACACAGGTAACGAAACGTACACACAGTACACACAGGAAACGGAACGTACACTCAGGAAACGTAACGTACACACAGAAAACGGAACGTACACACAGTACACACATAAAACGGAACGTACACACAGTACACACAGGAAACGGAACGAACACACAGTACACACAGGAAAGGGAACGTACACACAGTACACACAGGAAACGGAACGTACACACAGTACACACAGGAAACGGAACGTACACACAGTACACACAGGAAACGGAACGTACACACAGGAAACGTAACGTACACAAAGGAAACGGAACGTACACACAGTACACACATAAAACGGAACGTACACACAGTACACAAAGTAAATGGAACGTACACACAATACACACAGGAAACGGAACGTACACACAGGAAATGGAACGTACACACAGTACACACAGGAAACGAAACGTACACACAGTACACACACGAAACGGAACGTACACACAGTACACACAGGAAACGATACGTACACACAGTACACACAGGAATCGGAACGTACACACAGTACACACAGGAAATGGAACGTACACACAATACAACAGGAAACGGAACGTACACACAGTACACACAGGAAACGGAACGTACACACAGTACACACAGGAATTGGAACGTACACACAATACACACAGGAAACGAAACGTACACACAGTACACACAGGAAATGGAACGTACACACAATACACACAGGAAACGGAACGTACACACAGCACACACAGGAAACGGAACGTACACACAGTACACACAGGAAACGGAACGTACACACAGTACACACAGGAAACGGAACGTACACACAGTACACACAGGAAACGGAACGTATACACACACAAACAGTGGCGGAAACACACAGGCTTAGTTGGAAATCAGAATACAAGAAATAAAAACATTAAATTTTTACTTTCAATATTTAATTACTTCTCAACATTACACAAATACAAGTAAAATACCCATTATTGTATGTAGCCAGCTTTCCTCAGTTCTTTGAGTATGAAGCATATTTCTTGATGCACGAATAGTTTCCTGCACAAAGCGAACCATGTAGAAGTCTTATCCGGTCAACAAATATGTTTGGATCTTTCCATGATGTGTAATCAATCTCTTCTACCACCATCTTACTTGCTTGTTTATTATAAATACTTTTAATATCACAATCGTCCCAGTGATCATAATAAGCATTATCAGATTTATTTATTATAACACGACGTTTCCATCGTTTCGGTCTCAGGACATCGCCACATTCTTCGATCTTGTCAGCTCTAGGTGCTTCATCACAGTCTATGCCTTTGTCAACAACCGCAGAGTCACTGTAACAATCACTGTAGAAGACATCCTTTTCACCCAGATTACCATATGAATTCGCTTTCGATGATGTCGAAGTGTCTTCATCGTCTTCATGCTTCCTTTTTAGGAGTCCATCATCATTTTTACAAAGAATGGAGGATCAACTGAATATAGGCTTGAATGTACTCTCACTTTTCACGGTGTTGATACTTCCATTAGTTTCAGTCTTCCCGGGGTTATTAGCATCCTTCAATTTATGTTCTTCCTCACGATCGGGTGAGCTAATACCATCACGCTCAGGACAAGGAAAATTATTGACGTAATGCAGATCACTCTTCTTTAGTCTAGTGGATCCATCAATGTCCTCTATGCCGTAAGTATTCTTGACTTTACATGTTCTACCATGTATTTTTAAGCTGTCAGTTCGTGTTAACAACCTGCTACATCGATTACAGCTTAACATGTTGCGTAGTGGGTTTCTAGCACAATCATTCTTCTCATGATGTCTAGCATTCCTTCTCATGACAAAATCCTTGCCACAGTATCTACAGCGGCTTCCTTCCGATTCAGCTGCAGATAACAAACCATGATCCATTGTAGCTTCTGTGACTAATGTTAGATACAAACTGTCAGTTTTCTCCAATTGCAACCATTTCTTAAATAGAATTTTTTAAATATTTCATCAGCGAGAGTTAAGTTATCTAATGCAAAGCAAATTGATGCAAGTAGTTCTGGCCGTCATCAACAGATGTCGCCACGTGTTTCTTGCAGGTAAATAATATCTATTTCATTAATGCGTGATGCGGGATGCTCACTATCGATCGCAAAGGAAGGTTGGCCTCGCTAGACTCCAAGGAGATGGAAGTTCGTCCTTCCTGTTAGTGCTTCTTAGATTTCTCAGAGATTATTCGACTGAGTAATGATTTTTTTAAAATTTCCACCTGATAAAAATATTACAAGTGCTAATTTATTAGCAGGATTTCACTAATTAAATGTAACTCTGAATAAAATGACATGACGCATTTAGTAAAAAAATTCATTCATGCAGAGATCGATTTCTCACAAATAATCAGGATCACTCGGAGAAAACCATCAGATGTCTAGCCAGGAATAATCAAAAGCATTTGGAAAAATCCATTAAAATATTAACAAGAATAATCGGGAGCACACGGAGAAAACCTTCATAATATTGACAAGGATAATCAGAAGCACACGGAGAAAACCACCATAATTTTGAGAAGAATTTTCAGAAGCACACGGAGAAAATCACCACACGTTTTTTTAATATCATAAAATTAGAGGGAAAAGATATTAAAAAAAAATTAATAAAAAATTAAATATAAAAACAAAAAATACATAAATAAATTCTGCTAGCTTGTGAACTTCTTATTGATGAGCAAAGATAGAGTTCTAGTACATGCCAGAATTTTATGTATTTTTTGTTTTTATATTAAATTTTTTATTAATTTATTTTTTTTAATATTTTTTTTCCCTCTAATTTTATGATATCAAAAAAACGTGTGGTGGTTTTCTCCGTGTGCTCCCGATTATTCTTGTTAATATTTTAATGGATTTTTCCAAATGCTTTTGATTATTCCTGGCTAGACATCTGATGGTTTTCTCCGAGTGATCCTGATTATTTGTGAGAAATCGATCTCTGCATGAATGAATTTTTTTACTAAATGCGTCATGTCATTTTATTCAGAGTTACATTTAATTAGTGAAATCCTGCTCATAAATTAGCACTTGTAATATTTTTATCAGGTGGAAATAAAAAAAAAATCATTACTCAGTCGAATAATCTCTGAGAAATCTAAGAAGCACTAACAGGAAGGACGAACTTCCTTCTCCTTGGAGTCTAGCGAAGCCAACCTTCCTTTGCGATCGATAGTGAGCATCCCGCATCACGCATTAATGAAATAGATATTATTTACCTGCAAGAAACACGTGGCGACATCTGTTGATGACGGCCAGAACTACTTGCATCAATTTGCTTTGCATTAGATAACTTAACTCTCGCTGATGAAATATTTAAAAAATTCTATTTAAGAAATGGTTGCAATTGGAGAAAACTGACAGTTTGTATCTAACATTAGTCACAGAAGCTACAATGGATCATGGTTTGTTATCTGCAGCTGAATCGGAAGGAAGCCGCTGTAGATACTGTGGCAAGGATTTTGTCATGAGAAGGAATGCTAGACATCATGAGAAGAATGATTGTGCTAGAAACCCACTACGCAACATGTTAAGCTGTAATCGATGTAGCAGGTTGTTAACACGAACTGACAGCTTAAAAAGACATGGTAGAACATGTAAAGTCAAGAATACTTACGGCATAGAGGACATTGATGGATCCACTAGACTAAAGAAGAGTGATCTGCATTACGTCAATAATTTTCCTTGTCCTGAGCGTGATGGTATTAGCTCACCCGATCGTGAGGAAGAACATAAATTGAAGGATGCTAATAACATCGGGAAGACTGAAACTAATGGAAGTATCAACACCGTGAAAATTGAGAATACATTCAAGCCTATATTCAGTAGATCCTCCATTCTTTGTAAAAATGATGATGGACTCCTAAAAAGGAAGCATGAAGACGATGAAGACACTTCGACATCATCGAAAGCGAATTCATATGGTAATCTGGGTGAAAAATATGTCTTCTACAGTGATTGTTACAGTGACTCTGCAGTTGTTGACAAAGGCATAGACTGTGATGAAGCACCTAGAGCTGACAAGATCGAAGAATGTGGCGATGTCCTGAGACCGAAACGATGGAAACGTCGTGTTATAATAAATAAATCTGATAATGCTTACTATGATCACTGGGACGATTGTGATATTAAAAGTATTTATAATAAACAAGCAAGTAAGATGGTGGTAGAAGAGATTGATTACACATAATGGAAAGATCCAAACATATTTGTTGACCGGATAAGACTTCTACGTGGTTCGCTTTGTGCAGGAAACTATTCGTGCATCAAAGAAATATCCTTCATACTCAAAGTACTGAGGAAAGCTGGCTACATACAATAATGGGTATTTTACTTGTATTTGTGTAGTGTTGAGAAGTAATTAAATATTGAAAGTAAAAATTTAATGTTTTTATTTCTTGTATTCTGATTTCCATCCAAGCCTGTGTGTTTCCGCCACTGTATGTGTGTGTGTACGTTCCGTTTCCTGTGTGTACTGTGTGTACGTTCCGTTTCCTGTGTGTACTGTGTGTACGTTCCGTTTCCTGTGTGTACTGTGTGTATGTTCCTTTTCCTGTGTGTACTGTGTGTACGTTTCGTTTCCTGTGTGTACTGTGTGTACGTTCCGTTTCCTGTGTGTACTGTGTGTACGTTCCGTTTCCTGTGTGTACTGTGTGTACGTTCCGTTTCCTGTGTGTACTGTGTGTACGTTCCGTTTCCTGTGTGTACTGTGTGTACGTTCCGTTTCCTGTGTGTATTGTGTGTACGTTCCATTTCCTGTGTGTACTGTGTGTACGTTCCGTTTCCTGTGTGTACTTTGTGTACGTTCCGTTTCCTGTGTGTACTGTGTGTACGTTCTGTTTCCTGTGTGTATTGTGTGTACGTTCCATTTCCTGTGTGTACTGTGTGTACGTTCCGTTTTATGTGTGTACTGTGTGTACGTTCCGTTTCCTGTGTGTACGTTACATTTCCTGTGTGTACGTTCCGTTTCCTGTGTGTACTGTGTGTACGTTCCGTTTCCTGTGTGTACTGTGTGTACGGTACGTTTCCTGTGTGTACTGTGTGTATGTTCCTTTTCCTGTGTGTACTGTGTGTACGTTTCGTTTCCTGTGTGTACTGTGTGTACGTTCCGTTTCCTGTGTGTACTGTGTGTACGTTCCGTTTCCTGTGTGTACTGTGTGTACGTTCCGTTTCCTGTGTGTACTGTGTGTGCGTTCCGTTTCCTGTGTGTACTGTGTGTACGTTTCGTTTTCCTGTGTGTACGTTACGTTTCCTGTGTGTACGTTCCGTTTCCTGTGTGTACTTTGTGTACGTTCTGTTTACAGTGTGTACGTTACGTTTCCTGTGTACGTTCCGTTTCCTGTGTGTACTGTGTGTACGTTCCGTTTCCTGTGTGTACGTTCCGTTTTCCTGTGTGTACATTACGTTTTACTGTGTGTAAATTGCATGTTTTGCGCGTACATTGTGTACATTGGGTGTTGGAGCCGAGTAGACTTGTATCCTTGTAGCTTTATAGACATGTTGTTTCGTAGCCATGCGGTCTTTTAGTCATGCAGTCTCGCAGCCATGTATAACTCGGAACCAGCTAGATCCTTTTAGACTCGTAGCCTTGTAGCCTCGTAGTCTCTTAGACTCGTAGCATTGTAGCCCAATATCATTGGAGCTGTTGAAAGAAAAGGCAGTTGGAGCATTTGGAGCAAATGAGAAAATTTTGACGAAGACAGATGCGGCAATTGGAGCCATTTGGAGCTGTTGGAGCTGTTGGAGCTAAGAAGTAGTCGTTGCACGTCTATGGAGGGCTAAATGTTTATAAGATTGCTGGCTTTCTCAAGTGATTCTGTAGTAGGATAGAAATTGTGTAATAAATATTATGTTTGTAAAAGACTTTGTGGTGTTTTATTTCTCGAACCTTACACTTTTCTGATACTTTTTTAAAATTAAAGTTGTTTTTTGTATCGGCCAGGGATCGACCCAAGGATCTTAGTCGATCTAATCAATCGGTATATAGATTACAAATTTATTTAATGAATTTTGAACTTTTTCCCAAATCTCTAGCATTACAATTACGAATTTCCAATATGGTGGTCTTGATGTCTGATAGGATGATGGTAGTAGAGGATTTAAAGTCTCTTTAAGAATGTTGAACATAGTTTATTGGAATTATTATTTTTTTTCCATAAAATTAAACATTAATGCATCGATCGAGAATCGAACCAAGGACTGGAGCAGATCGAATCGATATGTAAGTTAATAAGAGATTTATTTAATGAATTTTGGAATTTTTCCCGCTTTTCTAGCTACATTATTGCATGATTTCAAGAGGGTAGCCGAATTTCAAGATGGCGGGGGCGCCTCCGTAATAAATGATTACTGCACTGTAGCGGGTTAGAATAAAATTATCCAGATGGAAATGTACTCTATAATACAAGTACACACAAAAGATGGCGTACTCCAGCAGGTGGTAGCTCCTGGTAGCATGTACTGAACATAAAATGACAGATCCATGATGGTCGACAAGGACAAAGTCAAATTTCAAGGTCAAGGTCAAATTTCAAGGTCAAGGTCAAAGTTCAAGGTCAAGGTCAAAGTTCAAGGTCAAGGTCAAAGTTCAAGGTCAAGGTTGGATTTTAAGGCCAAGGTCAAAGGTGTGGTGACCAGATAAGTATACTAACATGGTATCAGCACACTGTAGCGGATGAAAACAAGATGGTGACCTCCAGTGGGTGATTTAAAGATGGCAGCCGTCACGAAATGTGCAACGGTGGTTTTAAGGATTTTATTATTATTTAATTATATTGATTAATTTTTTTAATGATTTTTAATTTTTTTTCCGAATCTCTAGCATTAAAATTATGGATTTTCAAGATGGCGGACATGACGTCATACTAGGTGGCGATATATATGCTTTGAAAAAAGTGGTAGGAGTCAGTCTGCCTGCATCCACCATTGAGGAAGGAGCCTGTCATCATTTTTAGTTTTTTTGCACTCAACGGGTTCGAACCGAGGACGGTGATCGATATAATCAATCAGAATTCGAATAAGTTAATTTTTTGATGGATTTTGGGATTTTTTTCATTAAAATCGGATAATAATTAAAGATTTTCAAGATGGCGACCATAACGAAAATTGCAACATTAATAGGATCCAATATGGTGGAAAACACAACGTCGGAATGTTCGAGAAAACAAAATGACGTCATCCAAAATGGCGGATCCAAGATGGCCGCCGTGATCTACTTGTCCCGTTATGTCATGTCCCGTTGCGCTGTGTCCCGTTACGCTGTGTCCCATTACGCTCGTCCAAGATGGCCGCCGTGACATCACAATCCAATATGGCGGTCATGGTATCCTTATTCCTAGAAATGGCTTAACTGAGGCTTGAGTTAAGGATGCTTAAGCCAGTTTTAGGAATTTTCATCCACTGGGATTTTTAAGGACTAAAAACGGGAATTTTTCCCTCGAAACGGGTAATTTTTCCCTCGAAAAGAGAAATTTTTAATTTGTGGAATTTTTTGAGATTTTTTGGTGGAACTTTTTTCCACGGAAATTGAAATTTTGGTGAATTTTGAGGAATTTTGGGCAATTTTTGCCCAATTTTGGCGGATTTTGGTGATTTTTGAGGATCGAATTTAAGGTCAAGGTCAAAGGTCAAGGTCACAACCATCCAAGATGGCCGCCGTGACGTCACAATCCAAGATGGCTGACCGACAATCTTCAATCCACCGCCTGGCGCCTGCGCTCGGCGCCCCTTTTATATACTACTTGAAACAAAAATTATAAAAAATGTTGTCTAGGTGTATAGTAACTGTGCAAATTTCGCTATGGGTATTTCAAGTAAAATAAGGCCACAAAATTCTGCTTTCTTAACACCATAATTTTTCTTAAAATATCACCATGAAATCTTGATAAAATTTGGGACATGCTACATTGCTGTACATAAGAAACCTTAAATTTGTACAAAATCATTCATTTACAATAAAAGATAAACATGCAAACACAGAAAACAAGCTAAAATCAGCCAATGTAAAAAAAGCACAGAATTCTACTGTATATTTGTGCTGTTGAGGTTTTCTTAGCACTAGCTGCTTTTATTTTGTTTTCTATGTGTTTGCACATTCAAATTTTTTGTATTTTAATTTTTCTCGGTTATTTTCAGGTTTCTTAAGACATACAGTCATACAGCTATGGTTTATGTCCAAAAAAAATCTTTAATCAATCTTACCCAATGCAAAGACTGAACCATGTAATCTTGTCTTCAGCCATGAGGTATATATTAATACATGAATAAGTGGTGAGTTGTGTATGTATGTAGGCTAAACACACAAAAAAAACCTACATATGAAAAGATACCTTGAAATTTTGGCATTACTTTATAAAAAAATGTAACTTACCTCCACAAACATTCTGATCCCTAAACATCATCTATTTAAAGTAACTTTAACTATAATACATAACAATATACTTGACCATACCAACCAAGTTTAATTATATATAATATCACTGATTTACCTATCCCATTATTTGTTTATTTATTTTATAATTATAAACAAATATTTTTTCTCTTCTTTTTACATTTTGTTGTATTTTTATTTCTTTTTTTTCTTATATTTATTCAAGCATTTCCCATTTACTTTATTTTGTAATAAATTTGCATCTAAACAACACTGCCCATGTTATTAAAAAAAATTGCCAGTTTCACACATTGTAGCCATAACTTTACATCCCCCAGCCATGATCCAGTTATACCAACATAAAATACCTACCCCTGGCTTAGAATAACTTTCCACTGATAGCCTAACTTTAAACTAAATTAACTTTACTGATTACCTGCCGCTTTGTTAATTTCTGCCAACTAAAGAGGCCTGAAAAACTTATTTTTTTTTGTTTTTCTATATTTTGTTTTCCCAATTATGTTGAATTTGCTTCTTGTTTCGGCTAAATTCTACTGTTTTTATTCCTTCCCTGCTGCCTCCCACTTATTATAATCTTCATAACCATAACAACCGAGTTAAATAATATACAACAACCTGATTTGTTCATCCCATAACTTTTTAATTTATTTTTTTCAACCTTATCATTGCTTTTTTTTACAAGCAGACTTTTTTCACATACTTTATTTTATAGTAAAATTAATCCTTAACAACCCTGCTAATGTTATTAGAAAAAATTGCCAGTTTCACCTGTCGTAGCCATTACTTTACCTCTCCCCCACCCATGATTCAGTTCCACCTACATAAATATATAAGATTACCTGCTGTTCTGCTAAAGTCTGCCAACTAAACAGTCTGACCAATCAGCATTATTATTATTTACCTAAATTTGCTTTACTTTGGTTTTAACTCTTGTGCTTCCCTTATGTTTTGTTTCTGTTAAATTCTAAAGTTTTTACACCCCATGGTCTGCTCATAAAAACTAGACAATAACTACATGACCACAAAATTTTAATCCAACCACACTCCACCCAGTTAAAATAAATCTACACAATTCCAACCAAACTTGTTTCCCCCCCCCCCCCCCCCCAACCCAATATCTTTAAAAAAAATAATAATTGCAATCAACTTCACCTTTTTCATTGTTTTATTTTCTTTATTATTAAGTAGCTTGCCCCACCATCTGAGGTAAAGTCTTGTGGGTTTTAGACACTTTGTTTACCATCAATTAGTTTTACAATGTTTAGCTGTTCATATTTTCAACCATCAGTTATTGGCCACATTTTCTATCTGTACTTGAAATATCTTAAGCTTTGAGGGTATTAGACACCATTATTTAAGCATCATGCAAGCTCTTCAAGCAAACCAATACTTTTCTTTTTTCAAAGTTTTTATTTGCTCAGTTTTTTGTTTGTTTTTTATCTTGCAGGTCTGAATTTTTTTAAGTTTGTGAAAGTTAGACCGTATGTATATTGGCAAGTGTTTTATGTACTAGTACCTATTTATTTTTCTTTCCAAAGTATAACATGAGATACTTAAGGCATGCTTAGATTTGCAAAAAGATTAGGCCAGTGCCAGTGTCTGCTCTCAACTTTTAACTCCAATTTCTCCATTGCAATAACTAAATGCTTGTACACAAGATTTTTCCTTGCTTTGGCATGTTTACTCTGCCAAATTAACATCTAGCATCACTTGGTATGTGTACAGGACTGACCTGAGGTGTCTGGGTGGTAGGGTCTGCCATGAGCAGACTTTTAGTGCCCTCAAAGGCTGCCACCTTTTTTATCTTAATTTTATCTGGTGTTTGCTTTTTGAAATAATGCCTGGCCAAAATGGCAAATTGAACATTATAATTAACTTCACTCCCCTAATTATTTAAAAACCAAATGAGGAGTGGGAAATACACCCCTACCCGGTTCAGCCCTGCATACAACAGGGCTTGTGCATTAACTGTAGAACAGCATTCAGAAAGATTTAACAGTCAGGTTAACTATAATCTCCCGCCCCTGTCGTACCATTTCCTGGAGTTGGCTGGGGGGAAAGAGGGTCACGGCGTGCATGACTGTACCCTGGCTAGGGCTTGTAGGAACTTCAATACATCCTGGTGTCCATGCTTGGTTGGTCTCACCAATGCTGGTCAAATGTGCTAACCCTAATAGCTTTGTTAGGAATGTAGTTCTGAGGCCCTTAAAGTAGCAGGTGGAGGGCAGCTATGACTGGGTTATCTTTGGAACAGGCAGCCTGCCTATAAAAATTATTATTAGGATTTAAGTAAAGTTAGGAATGGGCTACTTCCCAGGTTCACCGAATTATAGTTTAAGTGCATAGGTTAAGTTTGAATTTATTTAAGGACCGCAGGGAGCTAGGCTCCCTGAAAACATAGCCTATCCACTTCAAAGTTTTTTGTATTAATTTGATGTACAGGCAGACTAGATCTGACTTCTCACTAAATTCACTTAACTGTAGTAAGTCATTGACTTGTGGGGACTTTAAACTTAGTTTTAACCTCCCACATTTTGAGGTGAGAAACCGGCCCCAGGGGCACGGTGAGATTAATTTGACCTTATGTCTACCCCTAATTTTAATTTTCTTTGGGTGCTAGGCACTCCTGTCCTTTTTGGTTATAGTTTAATATTGTAAAGGTTTTTGCAGTAAAAGTAGTGTTTTTCTGGAGGAAGTTAAGTGTTTTTGAGAGGACTAGATGCACAGATGCTCAGTGTACAGGTCTAGGAATCAAAATCAAAAGTAAAAGGTTTCTTATGTAATCAGCCATACTTTAAATCTGTAAAATTATAAATATTAAAATTATCATAAAAGAGATTCCTTTTTATCCCCTGATTTCTGAAAACTTGTTAAATTTTAAGGCCTACGAAGTCGAGGGAAATGGCTAGTTCTGATATATTACCATGAAACAAATATTGATTGATATATTTAAATTGCTGTACATTAATTCTTACAACAAGGTAATTATGGAGAGTAGTGAATTTTGGAAAACCACGCAAAAATTAACTTAGATGAAAAGTTGATTATGTTCATTCGGTTACAATAATAATGTAGCTGACCTAAACGAAAAATCTATTAAAGTGAATTATTAACATTTTCCCCTTACAATCAGATCTCAGCAGGTTTACCGGTAAGAAGGTGCAGAAAAAAACAGTTAATTATTTTTAATGTTTTTCACAAACTAATGTGACCCCTATTCACACCAATTTACAGCCATTTTTATTGTAGCTTACATAACCTATTCCTCACCCTCGTAGAAATTGTTTCGAAAACACGAGAATTAAAAAAAAACGCATTTTTAAAACTTTTGTTTTCAGGAATGAAAGCATCTCTCCTTCAGAATTACTTAAATACAATTTATTTATTTCATTAATTTTATTAACAACATATTTCAAAAAATTAAAATAATGTAATGAACATTTCAACATACTTTAAGAAAGCCAAATCTTTTTCTGCATTTATTTTCGTGACTTACGTGTTTTAGATTTTATTCTGGAACGATGAACATTTTTCTTATGAGTGAATGATGAACTTTTTTCCTTATGAATGCACTATACCAATTACAACAGCATTTTTTTAATTGCAATTTTTAATAATGCTAAACATAATGAGAGTAACACAAAAGTAGAAATCTCAAATTTATAGTTTTATACTTTAGCACATTGCCAACAGAGTACAGCGGGTGGCCAGGAAACAATAAACATTATTTTAACCCCATTTGTCAATTTTGGTTCGGTAAATTAGTACGAAACAAAAGCTTTTAAGTGCAAGCATAAAAAAAGTTCATAGTCCCAAAATAAAATCCATTAGTACATAAAAATTACATTAATAAATCTAGAAACAAATTTTGTTCATCAGAAAGTACATTGTTAATGTTCATTGCATACTGACAATGTTTTGAATATGTGCAAGCATAATAAATTAAAGCAAAGAAGACATTCTTAGATAATACTGAAGGATACTTTCCTAAAAAAAAAAAAATATATCTTTCAAATGACTTTTTTTTTTTTTAATTTCCTGACATGTTTTCAAATCATTTTCTAAGCTGACATTTGATAATTCAAGTTGTTCAATTTTAATGGTAAAAGTTCCGTATC
The DNA here is from genome assembly GCF_032445375.1 of Bacillus rossius redtenbacheri. Taxonomy (NCBI): domain Eukaryota; kingdom Metazoa; phylum Arthropoda; class Insecta; order Phasmatodea; family Bacillidae; genus Bacillus; species Bacillus rossius. Next base: position 32,373,140 of record NC_086331.1, read on the forward strand.
GCGTATCTAAGTTGAGCCCTTGATCTTGATGGCATTAAACTGTACATTTTGACCCTGTGGTACACAATGCTTGCTGTTTCAATTAAGTACATCATTCGATCCTGAACATAATTGAAACTTCAGGTAGAACAATAAATAAAGATTGTAAGTTGAATAAAAGTTGCATTTTTGTGTTTTATTCAACTAAATATCATTAATTTTATGTTATATCACAAATGTACAGTTAGTGTTCGGTTAGGTTAGCTACGATAAAAAAACTATAAAAACATTTCTATAAAAACATTTCAATGATTGGTTAGGAATTACCAAGTTAAAGGTGGCTAATTTAGCATAACTAAGTGCCCTTATTTTTCATTATTATACCAATGTAACTAAACTTTCTTAAACAACCGTCCAAACACTAATATTTACAAACTTGCGGCGTATCTGAACACCATGCGCTTAACATGGTTATTTTATTGGTGGGATAAAAAACTTATATATATAAATAATATAATTTATTTAAATAAAAACTGATATTCTAATTGAACTTACCTTGCGCATGGACTCACAAAATTCTTCCGATTGTATAAAACCTCGAAAACTTGCTTGCTTTCTCACTTCTTCCACACATGGCTGACCGCTGACGTCGGTCAACTTCTAGACTCAACTATTTTTTCATTACATATAGCAGGTATTTTATCAATCTTAGAAGCAGTAAACTTCATTTCAACAATAATTAATATAAAATCACTAGGAATATCTCTTGAACAATTCTATATATAGCCTATGCGAATTGCGAAAAAGCAACAAAACAAAACACAGAATGCATGAGAAAAAAAAACGATAGTTCACGAAGCAGGCCGAAAAACGCCGAAGTAAATTACGCGCATGCGTAGATGGTACTAAACCGTGAATGAGAGAGAGGGGCGATAGCACAGCTATCTCTCTCTCTCTAATCCCACCGTAATTTTACGGAGATTCCGTTTTACAGAAATACGAAGAGCGTTCCATTTATTTACGGGTGTTTCTTCGTTGGAATATCCGTAAATTTACTGTAATTTCTAACAGTGTATAAATAAATCATATCTCCAAGAAAATAAAGCAGGCAATAAGAAAATTATCAAGAATAACCTTCCTATTGAGTTTCGTCTCTTGATTTTAAAAGGTTTTTGTATTTCAAGTACAAGGAGTGTTAAAAGATAGGGGCAGGCGTTTTTCGCGAAAAGATCTGAACGCTTAATAGACTGCAACATTGTATACCCGAACCTGTGGTTTCTTCCTTGTGATTGGTGCCCGTCTGCGAGAGAAGTCGTTGCCTTATTTGACCGAGCCACTCATGACGTCTTTACTTCCGCACTGAATCACTATGCTTGGTGTTGTTACAATCAATTTTTACCTGAGAGAAACTCACCCAATCACGAAACACAGACGATGCTACAGTGTTTTAACTTTCAGCTAGTCTCGAAATCTTTTCGCGAAATCTGCATGCCCCTATTAAAAGAGGATGAGTGGGATTTATAATAATCGATCATACCTCCAAAAAAAAACAAGTATGTAATAAGAAACAGCAGGAATAACCTACATACTAAATTTAACAGTGGGTTTTTACCTTTCTTTAAATATCTATTACCGCAAAGGGATCTAAATAGGAGTCAGGTTTGTTTAGCTAAAAAAAAATATATATCTACGAATTTTAATCAAACGGTAAATTGATATAAGATAGTTTTTTTCATTAATCATAAGTATAACCATTAACATACTATCACGAACGATAAGAATAATTCTTTTTGATGCCTGAATTATTCATTATAGCATTAAGAATAAAAATGCGAATGTTCCTTAAATCTCAAAATGAAGTAGGTAACTATAATGAGGTGAAACCTTAAGTTACATTTAATCTGTGTATTCAACCAAATTAGTTACCAAAAAATTTATTAAAACAAAATTTTAAATTAAATCGGTGCATGTTTCCCAAATTTAAAAATAGGAAACCTAATAAAATTAATAACAGTTATGTGTGATTTTATTACGGTGAAATATATTTCCAAATATAAACATATTTAAATTCAAACAAGATTTTTCATTACGATATATTAAATTCAAAATATAATTTTTGGTTTGAATGAAATATTAACATATATATTTTTTTTCTGTTTTTTTTTAGTGTGAACGTTTCGAACTATTCACAAATAAATTTTTACAGTGGTACAACATCAGATATATTCTTAAATTTTCACGAGCGAAGCTACGGGTTACTATCTGGTAATAATATAATATGTCAAATCTGTAATACATCATATTAAAAATTAAAACTCCCAAAATGGCAACAAATATTAATTGGATAATTTTCTGCACTCAATTTTAGCAATTGGGAGACAATGCAAATTTAACTTTTTGCTGCTTATAAGATGTAATCATTTTTAAAACACTGTAAATTTTTTACCACTAGACCTGTCTGCAAAATTAGCCACAAATATATTGAACACGTTCTATGTTTTTGACCTATTTCCTATAAAATTTAATACAAATATTATATTATTATGCTTAATTCCTCAATTAAATTGCATGTAAATGTATGGGTTAATAACTTTAAATACATGTTTTTCAAAGCTACAAAAATTATATTTTTTAGTAGTAGTTCAAATTACATAATACATAATAGATAGGGGCAGGCATTTTTCGTGAAAAATTCTGAACGTCTACTAGACTGCAGCAAGGAATAACCACACCAGTTGTTTCCTCTTTGTGATTGGCGGCCGTCTGCGAGAGAAGTCGTCGCCGTGTTTTAGCGAGCCACTCAGGACGCGTTTGATTCCGCACTGACTTCATGTGATTGGTGCTGTAATAATCGACACGTACCTGAAAGAAACTGACCCAATCACGGAACACAGACGATGCTACATTGTTTTGACTTTCAGTTAGTCTTGGAATCTTTTCGCGAAATTAGCATGCCCCTAATAAAAGAACGCTATGGCTTGAGTAACAAACAACCTTATTTCAAGGTGCAAAAATATAGTTACGCCCTTTGGAGCTAGGCACAATAATTTTAAAGAAAATGCCTTAAGATAACATTATGTTACGACATAATATGGATAAAAACAACTTACTTACTCTTCATTAGCAAAAAAAAATCCGTCAATTAAAACGCTCTAATAACCGAAATTCAGCAAAAGATTTAATATTGAAATATATTATTAAATAAAATTAAATAAACTTTTTAATTTTATACATAATATACCATACAAATATGGTACATTTCCTAAACAAATGTATAAAATAAAACATTAAATAATAAAAATATATTTATTAAAAGTAAAGGTAAAAACAATTAAAGTTTTTAATTATGTTACCACAAATATAAGATTGTAGGCACAAAGCAGTTTTTTCGTGTTCTTACTCAGAATATTTTGAAATTGCTTATCTTCATGATCAGTCAAAATGTGGGCAGCGGAATCGCATTTAGAAATAAAATACTTAGACCAATCGTTTTTACAGAATTTACTAACTATTTATTCACGATCATTTATTATTTGACATTTAGTTTAGAAAGTGACTCCAATCAGAAACATTTGAAAAAAAATTACAATCCCCACAAATATATAGGTCTAAAGTTGAATTTGTTTCTAAGTAAAAAATTGTTCCAACCATTTAAGCAAAACGACACTCTACTTATACACATGGAACAATTATGTCATGATATTTTTAGGCTGTAGTTTTTTTTTCTCGTTCAGAATCTGAAACCAGAATTGTGTGCCAATGATGTAAAAGATAAAATTTATGAGATGAGTCGTGATTATATCGCTTATTCAATGGGCAGCTAACGATACTTGAAGAACTTATACAATTGCTCCTCGTTTATTCTTGGACGGAAGTGGCGTTGACTCATTGTTGATGACCATTAACGAGTTATAAACAAGTTTCACAATTACGTGTAACCCGCCAAAGTATATTACATTGTTATAGACCAATAAGCGTTCTAGATATGATTGATTATTATTAATTGGAAATATTCGCGGTTTGCAAAGCTGTTCCCTTACAGACATACAAGTGATGTCGTTGGCAAACTGTGTTTCCAGTGATTGTTCCTTTAAATAAGTACAGTATTTTTTACATTGTAGTGCCCGGAAAAATTCGCGCATTCGTTCGGCGGTAGACTAAAATTCAAAAACACATACCTTTAAGCTGATTTTACTATTGGCTCACTATTCATCTGGACGATTCTGTACCAATTATTTTAAACCCGCAACCAAAGAAGTATCGAATCACAGGCAAACAAGTTGAGACGACACACACGTCAGCAGCCAATGAACGGGCGTTATTTGCCTGAGTGTAAAGAGTACTGTGAGTTCCCTAATTATAGCTGTTAACATTAAACAAAAATATATGACTGATTACAAGAAACTGGCATTCAGTGATCTTGATGATAGAATTTTTAATCATCTTCAATTTTTGGTGTTCATTAGATGCTGGCTTGTGAGACGTCTCAGCTGCGTTACCAGTGATTTTACACGGTTATATACATAATTTATACTGCCGAAATTATTTTACGCAATCAATTTATTTGAGGAATAACTCGAATTGCAGGTGTATAGTCAAGAATTTTAACTGTGTTCGTTGGTCGATAATAATGTCACATCCTTAAGTTTGTTACATGTTAATAGGTAACTCAATTCTACTTTTTTATAACTAACTCAGAGCTGTCAAGGGCTGGTCAAGAGCTCCATGTTCCAATTATAAGCGTGAAGCATAGGGCCTATGTTTATGAGTAGGGACTGTAAAAATTCGTATTTTCAGTGACCTCTATGATAGACTCCACGACACCCTACATACTCAGGCATATATCACATGCTCATTGGCTACTGACTTGTGAGACATGTCAACTGGGATGCTTCCGATTCGATACTTCTTTGGTTGAAGGTTTTTCAATGGCTCAAAGTCCTTCAGGTTGTACTGCGGGCCAATCGCGGAAGCAATATGAAGGTAGTGGTGTCTAGCATAAACTTATTTATACCTGTGAAATTTTCTTGTTCCCAAATAAAAAAGGCTACTTCTTAAAAGCAAAAGCTGACCAATAGATGCACAATGTTTACGCATTTTTATTTGTAACAAAGTAGACTTTTGGACTTATGCTTCGGCTTTTCTTTTATAAATGGTCCACTGTTATCTTGACAACTATTGAATGACCACGAGTGTGTGACAGACAATAAATTAAGAAAAAACTTATTTTAGGTACCAGAAAATTTCGTTTTTTAAGGGCCTCTAGGCTAGCCTTCATAATCCTATGGTTACTCGGGAAAATACCACCTGTTTATTGGCTGCTGACTTCTAAAATGTTTGGGCTGGGTAGCCTGTGTTTCGGTGCTAATTTTTTTTTGATGTTCTGTCATTGGCTCGGGTTTCTCTAGATAAACTGTGAGCCAATAGCAGAATTAGATCAAAGGTAATTTTTAAAATTTTAGCCTATAGCATAATAAATCCAAGAAAATTTGCAGTCCGTAATTAAAGGTATATTCGGGCAATTATTTTTCGCTTCTTCATATGTTGAGACAAGCTGTGTTTTAAACACCGTAACATCGTCTGTGTTAAGCAATTGATTTAATTTTTCGCAGGTTCGTGTCTACTGACGGTACACAAATCATAGAAATTTTGCAACGGAAGCAAAAGCGTCTTGATTGGCCCGGCCAAATAAGGCAATGTCTACTCTTGCAGTCGGCCGCCAATTATAAAGGAGAAACAACTGTCGTAGGCAGTTGCAAAGTATTAAGCGGTCAGATTTTTTCGCAAAAAAAAGTCCATAATTTTATAATCAACAAAATCATGCCAATTAAAAACACTTTGCTTCGTCCACGATAATAAGAATTTGCCGTGTATTACGCACAACCTCGGCAGAAAAATATATTGCTTTAAGTATATAAATATGCAGAGTTCATGTTGATATTTAACAAAATTTTACATAGTGAACCAGTTACACATTTAATGTCAGAACTCATTGGTTCATATGTAAGTACTGAGAAAAATCGCGATTTGAAAGACTTGCAGGGTGGATTCCCTAGTCCTCCATACACTCGGTTTGATTCCATATGTTCATTGGCTGTTAAATCTGTAAGATTCTTGAGCGGATTCATCACTTTTTCAGGAATATTGTTATTAGAACAGTGGCCTTTGCTTGAACTGAGTGCCAATTAAAAATGCAGCCAACAGGTAAATTGGCATGAAATGAAGCCATTCTTAAAATAAATACGGGAGTTTTCTTGTCTGTATAAATAAGTTATTTGACACTCATTTAGAGAATATTTACCACTAAATAAATTGCATAAAGTCTGTGTTCTACACATGAGAAGAGGCCGGAAAGATTCGCGGTTTTGATTACCTTCAGGATAGACTACAAGTTCCGCTGTGTACTCGAGCACATAATGCCAGTTCTTTGGCTGCTGACTCGTGTGGTGTCACAACTGGTTTTCTTGTGATTCGTTACGTTCTTTGTTGAGGTTTTTTAATTGGCTCAGAGTCGTCCACATGGACAGTGCGCCAATAGCAAAATCAGCTGAAAGGTGTATGTTTTTAAATTTTAGCCTATCGCGAAATCAATCCGGCATTTTTTCCGTTCTCTACTCATGAGGAACCAACACGACATAAACAGAGAGCAGCAGCTAATCTACACATAAACTATTCCTGAGTATGTACAATAACGTCAAGTCTACCATTTGCCAAAAAAATACCGCGAAAATCGTATACCTGCAGCGAAATCTCATTGTTTGTATCAAAGGAGTATGTCCTAAATTTCACCATATATTTTTCCACCAGCCAGCCATTAAAATATTTATATGTTCTTCAGGAGCCAATATTTAACATTCGTCTCTTTGGATGTGTAGATGTAAGAGATTCAAGTGAAATAAGATGTATTGGTCGGTTTTAGAAGTTCAGCTTTTGTTCTTGCCGACAGCCAGGTCTTAAGACGATAACTAGAAACCGGAAAAATTCGCAGATTCATTGCGTGTTGTACTAGAATCCAAACACATATACTTCCCTATTGATACTGTTATTGGCTTAGATTTTACGTAAAGGAATTTCAGCCAATGAAAAACCTTCAACCAAGGAGTATCGAATGGGAAGCATCCCAGTTGACAAGTCTCACAAGCCAGTAGCCAATGAGCGTGTGGTATTTGCCGGAGTATGTATGGGATTGTGGAGTCTATCCTAGAGGTCATTGAAACCACGAATTTTTCCAGTCCCTAACGATAACACTAAACGACGCAACGCGGGGGTCTTTGGGAAGAAGTCATACGTGGCCTGTAAGTAAGGAACGATCCCTAATTCATTGGAATGATTTTGGGGAACAACAGAAAACCATAATCAGAAATCAGTATAGCCACAATTTTATCACAGATACAGCTCACTTCATGATAGTTTCAAATTAACTTATTAAAATCGAGCATTTTTAGCATGGTCATAGGTAGGGACTGGAAAAATTGCCTGGTTCAAAGACCTCTAGGAAAGTCTTTACAGTCCTCTGAATACTCGGGCAATTGTCACCTGTTCATTGGTTGCTCACGCGAGCTAAGCCTCGACTGGATTGCTTGTGATTCGATACTATTTTGGTTAATGATTTTCCATTGGCACAGAACCATCCGCATGTTGTACAGGCCAATTGCAGAACAAGTTAAAAAGTGCAACTATTTTGGATTTTAACCTATTGCGAAATGAGCCCGCGAATTTTTCCGTTCTATAATCATTGTTAGAAAACATGGGTCGGTAAAACGTGATTGGGAAACCACTTATTTCATGATTGGCGCAGGATCATCAACGACCAGTCAAGAGCACTCTAGTCCAACTTTCTTCGTGTATCAGATGTACATGTGCTTCAAGCCTGTACTTTACTACCCAATGAACGAGTCCTCGAAATAACACTAGACTTTGATCATTAGAGACTGTGAAATGAATCGGCAATCGCTCAATTAAACATAATCTTGAGGCTCGGTGTTACATCTTAAAAACTGTGTCTGATGTTTACAATAAGCCCCAACTTCAAAGGCTTACACCAGACATAGGCAGCACTTGAGACCATAAGCCGTAAAAGAGTTTTTCAACTTATGTTAATGTGATGAAATTGCAGCCGAATTTTGTCTGTCGAATGCAGATTCATTCTGTGTATATACATAATATATTTTTTTAGATTATGTGTAAGACTGTGGATTATAGCCCCGCAGTCAAATACACGAGAGAGGGGGGTGGTAACATATGTCACTCACCAGGATGATTTCGTGCCGTTGACGTGGCAGCCCTGGCGATGGAAAGAGCGTCGCGGCACGCGCCGTGAAGGTCGTCTCATTCACGCCGGCGGATAAAAGATTCTGTGGAGTGGTCCTCTCCGAGAAGATGAGAAAAGGAATTGTGTTTCATTGAGGAGGGGGGGGGGGAGACTCAAAGCGGTTGCCCGAAAAGAAACTCCCCTCCCTCGTACCGCTACCAACCCTCCCAATTCCTCACACTCGCGCGCGCGCGTCGTGAGTCTGAAAAAAGGCGCGAGCGGCAGGTGGCCTGCCTCCTTTGTCGCGCGGGACTGACTTTCCCGCCGAACAGGCGAGGGCACAGGCCAGGAGAATTCGCGCTGTTCTTCCGGCCCCATGTTAGCTTCCATGACAGTGTAGCAGAATGAAGGAGATGCCACGTGTTCTTTCACTGCGCAACTTTTCTCACCGGGTCGCACATGAATTCCCCAGGGTTATTTATTTAGGCCTTCGTTAAACTCATGAGTAGAGACCTGCAAAATTTTATTAATAGTATTAAATGATTTTGGGTAGTAATAATAATATGAAAATTACCAACCACATTTTTTTTATTTCCCGAAATTAAACCCTTTAGGAATAAAGATGGGTATGCATGGTTTTAAGAATAGTAATTATATCTCCGAATATAATTAAGCGTAATAAATGATTTCGAGAACCAATAATAACATTACGAAAACTTCCAACCACGATATTAATATTTTTAGAAATTCAACCCTTAATTGGTTATAAAGAGATAAATATGCTTTTAATATTAATAAGTATAACTCAGAATTTACTTAAAAATAAAAAAAAATATCTGGACCCAATAATAAATACATGAAAATTACCAACGAACATTTTTATAATGTCCAAAATTCAATCCCTATGGTGAAAAAGCTCATGTTTTTAAGAATAATGATTATAATAATTCCGAATTAAATTAAGCGTAATAAATTATATTGGGTACCAATAATAAACATATGAAACCTACTAACTACACTTTTTATATTTGGCATAATTCAAACCCTAAGAGGTGAAAACGAGCCAAGTATGCTTTTTAGGTTAGTAATATTATCTCCGAATTCATTTAAGCGTAATAAAATATATTGGGTGCCAATAATAAACATACGAGAATTACCAACCACAATATTTATATTTCTCAACATATAAACCCTAAGGGGTGAAAAATTAATATGATTTTAAGATGAATAATTAAATATTCTAATAAAATATGCACAGTAAATTATTTTTGGTACAACTATAACTTAAGAAAACAAAGAACAATAATTTTAACATTTATTATAATTCAACCCCTAAAGGGTGAATAAGGGGTAACTATGGATTGTACATACATAGTTAATTATATCTTCTAATTTAACCAAGCATAAAAAAAATATAAGGGAATTATAACAAACACACAAAAACTAACAACCACAATTTTACCATTTTGTCAAATTCCAGGACTATGTTGTGTAAAATGAGTAAACATGTTTTTAAGAGAGGTGAATTTAACTACAAATTTAATCAAGCATAACAAAAAAAACTTCGGGTATCAATAATCAATAATAAATGAACAAAAATTACCAACCACAATTTATTTTACAGTTTGAGAAATGCAACCCCTAAGAGGTAAATAAAGATATGTATTGTTTTAAGAATTAAATTAAGATTATTAAATTTGTTTGGGTAGCAATAATAAACATGCGAAACCTACCAAACACACCTTTGTCTATCATTTTGCCAAATGTTAGCCCTAAGGATTGAAAATGTGTCAGTAAGGTTTTAAGAATAATATTTATATCTCTTAAAGAAATTAAGGATAAAAGTTATTTTGGGAACCAATAATAAACATACGAGAATTACCAACCAAAATATTACCAGTTTACAAAATTTAATCCCTAAGATTGGTAAAAGAGGTAGGTGTGTTATTAAATCACAAAACCATCACTTCATACTCAATTAGTATAAGATTTTACTAACTAAAATCCTTGCATTTGGATTTACGTATGGCTTATTATTTGTGTTTAGTGAATTCATATTTTAATGGGGGTGAAAAGTGGGTAAGTTTCCTTTTAATAAAAAAAATCGTATCTCCGAAACCAATTAAGTAACACATAAATTAATGGTAAAAATAATAAGCTATTAAATTATTATTTAACTTTTTTACGAAATTCCGCCCCTTATTGCAGTAAAGTAGTTAGTTTTGTTTTTAAAAAAAAATCATATTTTTTATTCTAATATATCTAAGGTTTAGAATTTTAGAATGAACATTAAGCATGTAGAAATAAAAATGAATTTTTTAATTTTCCCGGGATTCCGTCTTTTCAGGTTGTGAAAAGAGAGTAAGTTTGTTATATTATAAAAAAAATCATATCTCCATAGCAAACAAATGCTGGATTAAAGAATCTTATCGTAAATAACGTAAATAATTAATTACGTAGTATACTTTCCCATTTTTCAATATTTACCCCAAAAGCAGTGAAACGGGGGCACGTTATTTTTTATAGTAATAAGTAGAGCCACGAAATTTTCGCGGATTCATTTAGTCGCAAGCTAGAATGCAAACATCCACACTGACGCACTGTGTTCATGATTGGACCGCAGTTAACTGGACACGCCCCTCTACGACCGTGAGCCAATGATGTCCAGCTAGGAGAGAAGTAAGCGAATCAGGTAGTGCCAAATAACAAGGATAAAAATGTTCTCGCTAAGAAATCAACCAATGGGAAAGTAAACATGGGTCGAGCACACCTATAACTTTGAATTCTATCCTGCGGCCAGAATAATCCGCGAAATTTCCGGGACTCTAGTTATAAGTAGTGGCAGGTATTTTTCGCGAAAAGATCTGAACACTTATTAGACTGCAACAAGGTATACCCGCACCTGTGGTTTCTTCCTTGCGATTGGCGGCCTTCTACGAGAGAAATCGTTGCCTTATTTGACCGAGCCACTCAGGACGCGTTTGCTACCGCACTGAATCACTGTGATTGGTGTTGTTACAATCGATATGTATCTGGGAGAAACTCACCCAATCACGAAATACAGAAGATGCTATAGTGTTTTAACTTTCATCTAGTCTCGAAATCTTTTCGCGAAATCTGCAGGCCCCTAGTTATAAGTCATACAATCAAGCAAATTAAGATGAAGGTTAGAAACTGAGAAAGAATAATATACAAAATTATAAATTAATACCATGTTTATCCTACCAATTTTTATATTCAATTACATAATGGGTGAAAAGGTGGTATACTTTTTATTACAAAAGTCGTATCTTTGAAGTTAATCAAGCAGGATGTAAATTATGTTGTATGATCTATAAACATGCATATTTATCAATTCTTTTTTTACACTTTGCTCATTTCTACTTTATAAAAGGTGAAATTATGTAAATATGGTTTTTAAATAAAAAAAAATCTTCTGATCAAATCGAACCTAATTTAAGATATTGGAAATTATCAATAAACATACCTTCAGCTACATGCTCTTTTTCAACGTTCTCCGAAATATTTGCTTATAAGTTGTAAAAAAGGTTTATATAATTAAACAATTAACAAAGCAATGAAATCCATTAAATCATAATTGGAAGATTAATTTAAACCTTATGTAAATATAAGATTATTATAATTATTTTTGAATTCACATATGCCGTAAAAAGAAAAAAAAAACGGGATGAGTTTGGTTTTTGTTTGGTTAACGGATATTGCCACATTTACTTAGTTCTGCAATTTTACAATGGCATTCGTGTGGAAAAAGAGGGAAGGGGGAAAACTTTGGGTATTTTTTTAAGTAATACTGAGCAAACTAAGAATAAACTTAGAATAAACCAATATGTTCCATAATAAATTTGATATCTGTACTCTATTTCAAATTAAGATGAGATTGTATTAAATATTTGTAATAAGGTGAAATTAATTGATTATATTAAATCATAGCTTCAACCATAGTAAATGGGAATGTTAGTGTAAAAGATTGCATGTTAAAGGTTTTTTTAATCATCTGCGTCATGAAATAAAAAGGATATAATTGTGATTTCACCAAGGTTATACTCGAACACTCTTAAAACAGAAGTTTTAAAATCATATACTTGATCTTTACTAAAAATTAAAAAAATGCCTAAGTATATCCACTTAAAATATCATTATTAAACGGTTCTTTCATTAAATAAATATTTTATGAACCGGACAAATTTATTGTGTCTATTTATTTACTAAAATATTTGGAATTAATCACATACTTTTCTTTCATTGGTAGAATTTTAAAAATACTGTGATACTGCGCGAGCGAAGCTAGTTTGAATTATATTCGTACATGTCAGAAATACTTTTCTACAAGTTTTTTTTTCTCGTTAGTTTTGTGTATAAAACAGGAAACTACCATATAAGTTTACTACCAGAATCATTTCAGCAGCTCTCTGCATCTTGAAGACACATTTTCTACACTGAATGATTTATCTGGCATAATTCCCTGGTTATTCTACCCAAGTTCTATATGATTCAAACTAGTTAAATATGTGTGAAAATATGATGTTATTACTTTGTTGCTGATTCGTGAGATTTCTTAGCTAGGCTAGACACGATTTGATAATTTTTGATTTGACGATATTCTATTGGCTCTGATTTCTCTAGAAATACAATAGTCTAGGTCAATTTCAGATGCAGAAATAGAATTTTTTGTATCTAAGCCATTTGAAAATAAAATGGGAAAACGTTTAGTCTCTACATACTAATCAAAACAGCATAAATGTAATGTTTATGGAGTCTTGCCTGGAACTGAATAAATTTTTATTGACTTTTAAAAAGCATATTATTTAACACACAATTTTGTATACATAGTTCTCTTTCATCAAGTAATATGTAGTGAATGTTTAATATTTTGATTGGGTTACTAGAGATGATTGAATTTCTAAATACTTTATCTAAAACAAAAATAATTTTTACGCAATGCCTAACTTAAATAATATTTTACTGTTAATAAATTAATATTTATTATTTGTTTATAAATGTTATATGCAATGCACTAACGTTTGGTGTTTCTAACTCAAAACCTTTTTTTCTTGATTTCATTTACTAAGTGTTTGTAATTCGTTTAATCTTCTTTCTTGAATATTCATCTTTAGCGAGTCCTTTTTCTGTTGTCTCAGAAAACATTCCTGAAACAAAATGCAGAATGTTTAATGCTAAATATATAATTTTAGGAAACTAATATTTCATATGATTTTCACTTGTATAACAAAACATGAATTCATATATCTTAATGTAACACAAAGCAATTGACTCAAATTGATAAAATGTAGTTAAAATAGAATTTAACTGTCACATCCTTTATTTGTTAATGTTATTGACACTTTTTTCTAGTCCTAGAGTATGTAAGACGCAAGAACCAATAAATTATAGGAGAAAATTAAAACATTAATATTTTAATACCCAAAATTAATTTGGGCCATTTAAAAGCTACGAATTATATATAATTATTGGCGTGGTTAATTACAACTGCCTGCTAAGATAATTAATTCAATTTTTAAAGTAGTTTTGTAGTTTTTGATTTACTCGGCTACCGACTTGGTGCTTATTGGGTGCAATTATAAAGCCAAGACATCGACAAGTTTGTAGAATTTGCAATATTCCTTATGATTCAATCGCCATATAATTACCACGCCCAATTGCCAGTTGCATTTACTGCACCTTAAGTTGCATTCTGACATTGCACTTTCTATAAACAGTTTCACAGATAGTATCCACGCCGCAGAATACAGATTATCACTACAAATTCAGATATAACTAAATGTATTTACATTTTGAAAAGTAATTCGAATGTTGGATGTAAAGTATAGATGTGGCTGAATACGACATGATTGAATGATTATAAAGGTTTCCAGATTACGTGAAAATGCATCGTCACAAAACTTGAGTTAGGAAAAAGTTAAAAATGCCTTAGAGTGAATCTTTAACCTTTTTTGTAGAATTAAATCTGAAACTCCTTTCAAAATATTCTCTACTATTTTTTTACAGTGGATTTGTCTTGCAATCTGCTGCATTTTATGCAAAATAAACAACAAAAGACGAGAAATGTAACTTGTTTTTTTTTTTTAATAATTTGGGAATGCCACCAGTAAAGGAATAATTTTTCAAGTCTTATAGCACGATCATCAAAATTATACTTTGCCGTAAAGAGTTTTACATTTACATAGAGCAAATACAAAAATATGACAGGAGAGCAGTCCTCTGTTATTGGCTGGTGTCTTGCTGCGAGGATAGTTGGTTGGCATGGACTCTGAGGTGCACAGCCAATCAGAGGACTACTCACCTGTAATTTACCGCACCTGGATAGGGGATAGAAGGTATATGTATATGCTTACTGTTTTCCGGTGTCCTTTATCAGTCTGTTTGTGCCTGAGGACAGGAACATATCTCAGTTCCCGAAACGTTGCAACTGTTGTTTTAGGAAGCCTACCGTGTTCCTTTGTGCTGTCGTCGTTTTACTGTCCAGAATATATGTTTTGTAGCGCAAATGTTGCCTAAGGTGTTCGTATATGATTTCGACGTTGTGGTGTCCAAAATATCTGTTTTGTCACATCGCTGTGTTCGCCTGTGCGTCTTTGTGTTTTCGTTGTGTTGTCTGTTTAATCTGTTTATTTTGTTTGTAGTTATGTTCTCCAAGGTAGTTTTTTGTTTTTATTTACTGTACTTGTTGCTAATGTCTTGTCGTTATTAGTACACCGTGTCCGTCTGTGCAGATATACATTTTTCACTATTTCCTCCCATGGAATTTTCTATGTTGTATACATTTTTAATTTTTTTACATCACCTGATTTTGGCTTGTTTTATGTGTGTTTGGATATTTAACTTTCTTGTAGGTTATTGTTGGCGTATGTCCAAAACTGCTTCAGTACAGAGACGTTTTGCTTTTCGATTGTGGAAGGACTCTAGTTATTGTAATATTTTTAATTTTGACATGACTATTGGTAAAATATTAGATACTTAAATAAAAAATTTACACATTTATAAATCTTTTTGGTATATAAATCATTAAAAATTATTCTTTCTTGCAGAATTACAGTGGAATTCGTTAATTATTGTGGTGTTTTTATGCCAGTAAGTTAAATTTGTTAAATTTTAATAGTAAAAACCGCATAATAAATTTAGAGATCCCTGTTTGCAATTTAATAAATTACTTGCAATAGTATTTATACTAAAATACTTGAAACATTAACAAAATATTTTCGTGTCATTCTAGGACATAACGCATAATCCTGAGACGTAAAATTACAGATGTAAAAATTCGCGTATCCATTTCACGATAGAATAAAATTTAAATTATTGTACCTTTGCACTTATTCTGCTATTGGCTCAAAGTTTATCTGTATGGCCAGTGGAAAGCCATCAACCAGAGAAGTATAGAATCACAGGCTACCCCGACGAGACATCTCACAAGTCAGCAGCCAATGACAAGGTGGCAGTTTCCCGAGTTTGCAGAGGATTGTGGAAGCTAGCCCAAAGGTAATTGCGCAAGCTAATTTTTCCAGTCCTTTCGAATAACTAGCCCTTTAATAAAAATAAAGTATATATTTATTAAGTTCAATGCAATGATTTACAAATTCAACATAAAAAGGTTCAACACCTAATGGCTCTTGCGAATACGGAGGAAACTACTATAAGATCATAAACTACTACAAAACTGTTAATAATTGCATTATTCCACTACCATCTAAAACGAATTTAAAATATCAAACCTTTAAACGAATTAAATCCATAAATTTAATAGAATTTCTCGAGCTCGTGTAGTACGACTGTTATACTATTAAAAAAGTAAATTTAATATATCACTTTTATTTGTTGAGGAAGAAAGTTGGTGAGTGAGAGCCTCCAACCCAGTAAATGTCACCATGGAACTGACACTAAACTGACAACTTAACTCACACAATTAAACCAACTTAGAAATATTATATAGCCTACAAATGATTCGTTGTAAGGTATTTGTTATTATTTAGTATAATTTCATATTAGGACATTAATTTTAAACTTGAATTTTTTATAAAAACAAGAAACTGCAGAAATATACATTTACATGTGCAATATGAATATCATTACTTTTTTATTAATGTTTAATTTTTAAAGGAATTAATAAAACGGATATTGTCTAGATGTTAAATAAGATATTAGCACACTTTTTGCAACAATTGTGATGTAATTTTAATTACTTAATAGTAACATTTCCCCCATAGATAAAAATAATGCTAAATAATTTTTATGTTATTAAAATTATTTTTGTCGCTTAAATACAATCATTACATACATGTACTTTTTATTTCACCAATTCTGTAAAATATATCAGGTTGATAAATGCTTGAAAAAATTATTTTCCTACATTTAATGTAATATGGAATATTTACGATGCATCAATTTTATTATTATATAAATCTAAACTTTGTACGTTGTTTCTTAAAATAAATGAAAATAATTTGTTTGAACTGCCATCAGCCTAACAGCTGGATTATCAACTGACTATTTAAATAAATTAAAGTCAGTTTATATATGTTTGAACTAAAAATTTACATAAAATAAACTGAGGGTTATTCGCAGTTCTACATAATTCGATTTTGTGAATTCGCTTCAAAAGAAAGTAAACTCAGATCCCTGGATGAACTGTAAACAGTGTTTGTACATTGAATGTATAAGTGTTTAACTTTGTAGTGCCAAACTTTTACTAAACATAAATGGAACTATCTGATTTGTTTTATTACGTGTTCGGTTTTCTTGTAATGTTTTTTTATATTTTTACTAACGTAATATCTGATATAGACTTCCATATTTGTAAACTTATTTATTTTGTCCAGCCTCAGCTTCTTTCTAAAAAGGTTTATTTTTAATTAATCTTTCAGAGATATTTGGTACGCTTGAATGTTCTACATTGGCGTTAATATATTAATAGTTAAAATTGATAAACAATTCTAAAATTCTTATAGGAATGACTTTTTTATCTGATTATAATTGGGACATTAATATTATTTGCTACTGAATATTTAAACAAAGATTTTTTTGTTTGGATACTTTTTCATAGATTTCTAATAAAATTTCCATTTTAATACAACATTTAATCCATAGATTAATGATTTATATATATTTTGGACCACGCGGAACAAAATTTCGTTCAATAAAAATTTACATCATTAAAATAACTATAGCACAACAATGTTAAAGGTTTATTGAACGTTTATTTTTTTAATAGATTGAGCAATACACCGCCTGTACTTAATAAACCTCTCAGTACACACGACAAAATTGTTTGCTTCTGTGAGAAATAAATGTTCTCTATAAAGTTATTGTTTTTTAAATGTTTCAGTTATCAACTGTTTCGTGCATCTTCTTTTTGTTTTGATTTTCAGGAAATTTGGAATTGCGGCGTTAATAGCCAATTTAGTATACGAACCCTTGAAAACTACACGTGACGGAATCATGATTACAAATATTTGGTTCTTTTTATATCATAATTCTGACACTTTCTGGATGTTAACACATCGGATTACAAAAACAAAAATATTACACACAAATATTTCTGAAAGCCCTAGCTGAGAGATTAATTATATCATAACGTTCTGTGTGCTCTTTTAGTCGTACGTAGCTTAATTGAGAATAAGTTAATTTTCATTTCTATAAAACCCAAAATAGAGAATAACGGTGGCAACAAAATAAAACGTTACATATTAGAAAAGGCACCCAGTCAAGAAATGTTATTTCTAAGATCGCTGTTAAATTAACTCCGTTTATAACAGAAAATGCATTCATCAACTCATTCGCATTAATGCAATGTGTTTTTTTGTTGGTTTAGTAGTGCTTGGATTTCCATTTATGCACTATATATCTGAAAACACACTCGGTTCGTTGTTAACTGCAGGAAGAGATTGCAGTTAGGGATTTTTTTTTAATTCGCAGTGCCATTCCTGTGGCGCGGTTTGCGCCGTCAGAGCTGAAAGGGTTTGAAGTGAAAGGGGGGGGGGGGGGAGCTGAAAATATCGGCAGCGAAATCAAACGGCATTAATTCCGGCCGCTGTGTGACGCATGGGCGGGGAGGGGGTACGGGGGAAGGGCAGTTTGGGGTTTTATGGGGGAGGGGGTTGCATTTCGACAGTTGGCAGTCGTTCAGCTGAAACGCGCGGACCAATCAGAGCGCGAGGCGGGCGCTCGTAGGGGGTCGCAGCGACGCCTCTGCCAGGTAGCATGCGGCTGCCTAACCAGCCAGGGGTTCGAAGCGCGGGTTGCCTGCCCGTGCAGGGGCTGGCGTCGCGCTATCCGGTTAAGTACACACCGAGCTACAGCGCTAAAAGAGAGATGAAAAAGGGAATAAAAGGCTGGAAAGTTGAAACGAGAAGGGGGGGGGGGTGACCCCAACGGACAATTGGTAGGAGAGAAAGAGAGAGAGAGAGGAAATAAGTGGTGGAGAGGGGGTGGGGGAATTTCGCAGCACCATGGATGCAGGTAAACAGGTATACTGACTGCGAACAGGAGCTTTGGAAACGTGCGTTTCGCACGCTGAATCCTGCCCGCTTAACAAGCCAAGTAAATTGTATTATCGCTGTTAAATTTGGCGCAGTGCATTTCATGTTAATGAGGCTGTGGGCCGGGTTATTAAGGGGTGAGGGGGTGATTCGCTGGCGGAAATAATTGACCCTCGGCCGCGCTGAGATCGAAATGAGAGAAACATGACGCAAGCTGCGTCGCCGCCCACGGAGGTGTCAGCTCCGTCGCGCACTGACTGTCCGGCCAGAAGTAAAACACTTAGCGGCGCCGGGCCTCGTGATTAGCAATTGAAGTTCCGTGGGAGGGAGTCGACCGGGGGCGGAACACAGTCAGCGGGCAAGCGGAGCACTCCGAGATAACCCACTTG
The DNA here is from genome assembly GCF_032445375.1 of Bacillus rossius redtenbacheri. NCBI lineage: Eukaryota > Metazoa > Arthropoda > Insecta > Phasmatodea > Bacillidae > Bacillus > Bacillus rossius. The sequence goes on from NC_086331.1 coordinate 32,392,270, forward strand.
CTGCCATGTTCTGCGCTTCGTGGGCATTTCAAACACGTTATAAGAATTACAATCTTGGGTCGCTCCGGTATGAGGCAATTGTTAAAGGAGGTAGTTAGTTCCTAATGTATTTTGCTCCTAATATTTCATGTCTTGCTCATAATTTTGTATAAATTCATATCACAACCATATTGGATGGTTTATAAAAGGTTTTTTTTTCCTAAAAAGTCATTTTTTAATGATTTTTTTAAAAACTTAAAAGCAAATCTTTATGTCTGTCCTATAATGCACTAAAATGCTGAAATTATGTGGGTTAATCGATCGTATGTAGTCTTTGTGTTTAAAAACTTTATTTTTAGTACATAATTATAATATAAATAAATATTAGGTTTTCCAATGAATGAATTACACAGGTTTACGAGGTTTTGTAAACACCCAATTCATAAGAGTTATGGATTTAATACTAAAATAAAAGGTTTTAAAACTATTGTTCCATATAAACGGTTAAATCAAAACTATAAACCGGATTATATCATTATTTCAGTAAATGTTTGACTGATAAATATTTTGCCTTCAATTCATGAAAACCATTGAATAAGGATTTCTTTAGTAGAAGAAGCCTTTAATAAACGTTTATATGTGTTTTTGACGTGACAACGTCTAATAAATCGATGAACGCCGGCTGCATGCACGAAAAAGGATGACTAATTGTCCCATTACGCACATTGTCCCGTAACGATTTGTCTGGTTACGCTCATTCAATGCTTGCGCCTTATCTATCTTTCTTCCACTCGATTGGAACTACCATCGATTTGACTTTTTCGAGGCACATTAAACTTGAAACACTCCCATTCATTTCCTACTTTTCCTATCATCGTCCTATCCTTAACAGAATAACACAGATTAGAATAAGTTAAATAGTAAACATGAATAAACGTTATAGTTAAAATAATCTCGTCGTTAAAGTAATAAACATATTTGAATTAATGAGTGCAAATAAAAGTAAATTTATCAATTAAATTGTAGATTTTATTTCACTCCTTCTTTGTATCCATACAAAATAGTGATAATTCAATAAAAAATATTCAATTTTATTCATAAAAGTATGCAATCATTTCATCAATGTTTTGTTATGACGTCACGTTAAACTATCGTCCGTAAACCGACTTTACAGACAACCAATTTTTAATGATTTTTTAAATCATGGTTAAAAACACGAACTATAAGAAGCAATATAATACGTAGGGACACCTGTATTTCGCGAATACATTTCGTGTCAAGGTATTTCACAAAACACTGTAGCTTTTTCTAAGAGTCATGGCAAATTGTGAGGGTGCAGCAGTACGGTGACCACATTCTCATTGGCCCCGTCAAGAGCGGGACGACACCTCTCCCCGACCTCAGCCAATAACAACAGGAGAAAAGCTACAGTATTTTGTGAAATATCTTGACACGAAATGTATTCGCGAAATACAGGTGTCCCTAATACGTGATACCAACCACTTATGGACGATCCACTTGCACACAAATACTGCAGATATTACTTAATGTTTCAGTGAAAACTTAAGCAAACTGGCACACACCAGATTAGTGAAGAGGAATATTTTCTGCACTAAGGAAAAAATAACTGTTTTAAGAACTAAATTTTTATGTCACATACTTATTTTTAAAGTTAATACCAAGCTTATAGTGAAAGTTTTAAATTGGATCTAGGGACCATACAACTGTTTTAACGACACAAGCAAGTGAAACAAATAGAGACCTGAATATTTCGCGGATTCATTGGGTAGCAAAGTAGACTTGAAGCTCATACACATGTGTTTCACGTTGATGAATGGGTTGCAGTGTTCTTTAAACGCCCTTTTTGCCCACGAGCCTGTTATTTATAAACAAGGAGAAGAAGTGATTACCCTATAACATAACGTATAAGACGCTGAATGATACGACCTGCTCATCGACCAATGAGAACTCTAAACGGACTTTATTATATAAAGGCAAGTTGAGTCTAGCGTGAAGAGAAATTAATTGCGACTCTAGTTCATGGTTTTGAAAATATATTACGTTTTATGTACAGGTTTTTTAAGTAAACAGATAGGTTATGTCGCTGTATTTTTTTTTTTTTTTTTTAAGTTTTTCAACTGCTATCCTATCAACATTTAACATAACTGTTGTGTGGTTTTTTGCTATATATTTTTTAACTTAATATATCAAGTTAAACGCATATCCTTTTTAGCCTTAAAAGGTCTGATCTTAATCTTTCAAATAATTATTTTTATGAATTTTTCTTCTTTAAAGAATCAATACAGAAATTTTATAAAATCAAATGTTTGCTTGCGCAGGTATTTTTTGAATTAATATATTTATACGTAACCTTAATCGTTTTCTGCAACTGTACGTAAGAAAACTTTTGCTTGAATATTATTTTTTACAAACTCTTTTATTTTTTAAGACAGCTTAAAATCAATATTTCGTAAAATTGGATTTATTGTGTTTAGCAACATAGAATATAATAATTTTTTCTCTGATTACAGCTAAATAATTGGCATTTTGAGGCAACAGATAAGCGCTTTCTTTAAAAAAATTTTTTTTTGCATTCCAAATTTTTGACAGTGAGGTCATTTTATACTTCAGTAATAAAATCAACACAATTGGTCACGTATAAATTGTAAAACAGCCAATATCTCAGTGTCTGCTATTTCGGGGATGCGGGGAACCATAGAAAACCAGTCAGTATAGATGGCCCAGGATTACATTATGTGATTAAAAATACTATATTTTCATAAAAGAATGTCTCAGTTTTAAATTTTAATAGCATCAACTGTAAACGTTGTAGAGTTTTGGTTCAAGGTCACAATTAAAGAGTAATTCAAACGGTTTTTGATAAGCGCATGCGCGAGTACTGCTTCGTTGTTTTCACACGTGCAGCGCCACCTACCCAAAATGGCAACTCCTGAGCGTAAAGCGTTTCATGTTCTGCAATTTGCTAACAGTGAATCGGTAATTTCAGTTCAACTTGCGTTTATTTTCAATTATAATGGTGATCCCCGTGTGGCAAAAACATCCACCGATTGTCGAGACGACAGAGCTCTTTTTCGCTTGCCTCCACGTTCACCTAACATAACGGATTGAGATTATTTTTTTATAAAAGATCGTTTCTACGTTCCATCGCTACTTATGATTTTCCAGAGTTTAGAAACTATTCCAAAGACAGAAACTATTGAAGAGACTATTGCTTCAATTACTCCGGACGTGCTAACCAAAGCGTGGGAAGAATTGGACTTTAGGTTAGATGTGTGTTATATAACTAAAGGTGCATATATTGAAATTTTTTAAGAAAAACTAGGTTAGTTTACCTTTAGTTTGATGCATGATTTGTACAGTATCCTAATCAAGTATACCTCCATCGAATATTATAACACACTGAATCTCCTACACGTAGAGAGCTGCAAAATTTGTGTTATCATTAGGAGGCACTCAAAGATGGATACAATTATTTATTTGAAAAAAAATTCATGGGTCTTCCTTTGACACTCACTTTATTACAATAATCAAATAATACAATAACGACAATCTATGTGGCTCAATTATATGTGTTCCCGAGAGAAGGTATTGGCAGCAGCTTGTGGACCTGTCTAGTACCTTCGCGATATTTCTGCCATTGGTTCACAATTCTCGTGGAGGACTCTGGACCACGAGAGATCGTCAACCAAAGAAGCATCGAATCACAGGGCTGTCCAGTCGAGACATTCCATAAGTCAGCAGCCAATGAGTACGTGACATTTTCCCGATTAATTAGAGGATTGTGTAAGCTATTTTAGATGGCATTAAAACTTCTAATTTTTATCGTTCCTAGTTAAAAGAATTAATACTTATTCGTGGATTCTAGCTTCAATGAAATAGAAAACCAAACATCTTTGTTTATTTTATAATTTTGTCAGATTAAATCAATTTTTCGCTATGACAAGATATACCAAAAATGGCACTGCATCTTTCAAAAGCCTTTTTAAAACTTAACAAATTAATTAATGTGTTTTCTTAATTTTGTAACTATATTTTATTTATACGCCTGTTAGACCATCCTTCTGTCCGTGACTATGCGTTAAGCAATTTACGTTATATTTAGTTAAAGTTTCCCAGCATTTTAATTTTAAGATATTTGATTTATATTTTAAATTTTGAATCACAAATTTATTTTTAAACATCCCTTGAATAAATTTTGAACATTTTCTTTACATAATAAGAATTTATGCTTTATGCAGTATAAAATGTTTCATTTTTAATAGTCTATATAAAAACGTATAAACATGGCTGAACGAACAAATTTTCGGTACTAAGCGAATATATATCATTTTAATAAATGATTGGTTTCTGGTTCAAATGCTGCTTCTGCGACACATGTAACTTTAAAAACCCTTGTATGGAATATTATTTAAACTTTTATGTATGCTGATTTAGTTAAATTTGGAATTAAAGAAAGGTATTTTTATCTTTTACAAAGATTTTTTTAAAGTCGCCATTTTTTAATTTTAACTCAGCAATTAAAATACTGACTACTCTAAATATTATAAAAAAATTTTGTTAATGCTTATCACACGTGAGCTGCAAATGCTTGTTTACTACAATTTGGGAGACAACTGTGGCTTGTTCAGTTGAAACAATTTTTTTTTTATTTCCCACAATTTCCCCCTTCTTTTAAAATGTCAAATTTAATAGTATAGCGACCTGTTTCCAGAATGATTTATTAGTGATACAACTAATAATTATATATAATCGGAAAGAAAAAAAAATATTCAGTACACAATAATGTGAACTCCTTCTGATAAATACAATTCAAACAAATAAATCATTCAATATTTTTTTCTTATTTTATAATAAAATAATTTAAAAGTTTTAACATAAGAATTAAAATTAGGCTCGAAATATTCATAATTAATAATTTTGTGTAAAACCATTTTTTTGTTAATAATTCAATTTGGAATTTTTTGAAAGATATTAAGCTCAATATATTTAATAAATTTCAATGAAATTTCGTACAAAAAATATATTTATTTCACTAAAATATTTTGTTGTACGTGATATTGGGTTGACATTCAATCACGCTTTTTATTTTAAATGATAAAACAGTAATATTCGTAAACATTGTTCAAGTCAACATAAAAATTATATTGACGCAATGCTTTTACTCAAGAAATAAATAAATATGTAAATTTGTACCAGTTTTAATTGAATTATTTGAAAACAATTATTGTTATAAAATATAAGGATGTTTTCAAAGAATTTAAAATCTGAAAATCATTCACAATCTTTAAATAATAAAACAAAAGTGATGATTTTGAAGTATTTAGGATTCTGGATTTGTTTCTAAATAATATGTTTTATAACTTTAAATAACTCCATTTCCCTGCGGAGAGTAGAGAATAAAAATTCATACTAAATTTTAAATCACGCATCCACAAGCTTAACATACACAATAGTTAGAGTCCCGGAAATATCGCGGATTCCTCTGGCCTCAGGATAGAATTCAAAGTTATAGGTGTGCTCGACCCATGTTTACTTTCCCATTGGTTGATTTCTTAGCGAGAACACTTTTATCCTTGTTATTTGGCACTACCTGATTCGTTTACTTCACTCCTAGCTGGACATCGTTGGCTCACGGTCGTAGAGGGGCGTGTCCAGATAACTGCGGTTCAATCATGAACACAGTGCGACAGTGTGGAGGTTTGCATTCTAGCTTGCGACTAAATGAATGCGCGAAATTTCCGTGGCTCTTACAATAGTATTCTCCAGTTAGCTTATAAGAATATATTTTTTAAATTGCTACTGTCGCAAAATTATGATTTCTAGTTAATAAATATATTTTTTTCAAATTGTATTAATGTTTCTAAATAAAATACATAACATTTAAATTTTATCATTTTCCTGGGAAGTACCGTAAGTTAGTTTTATATGTCAACATTACTTTATAACAAATATTATTAAATATTTCGTAAATTAATTGTTTTGAAAACATTCCAGAAATAGTATCTAAGGGAAGTGTCCGTTAATTGTCTTTTTATAGAGATTAAAAATTTTCCTATACGTAGAGACGGGAAACATTCACGGGTTTATTTCGTGTTATGCTAAAATTCAAATAATTATACCTTAGTGCCGCTTCTGTCATTGGTTCACTGTTAATCTGGAGGACTGAGGGCCAATTAGAGACCCTCACTCATAGAAGTGTCGAATCACAGGCCACCCAGTCGAGACGACTCACAAATCAGCAGTCAATGAACAGTTGGCATTTGCTCGAGTGTGTAGAGGATTTTGGAGTCTATCCTGGAGGTCATTGAACCCGCGAATTTTCCGGGTCTTTACCTATACGTTCAAGAACCAAACAGCTTTTCAGAGTCATAAAATCAAAGATATAAAATATGTATTTTTATATTTAAAAAATTCTTGCATACTAGGAAAACCAAAACAACGTGGTATTGATACAATACTCCTAACTTCAAAGGTTAAAATTCATCTAAATATTTAAACGTTGCAAAAAAAAGATTAATTTATCTCTATATCTACATATATTTTTTGCAAGGGCGTAAACAGGAAGGGGCTGGTAAGCCCATCTTAGAAATTGGAAAGTTTTTTTTAAAGGGAAGTAGGTATAGTTAGAGATTTTTAAGTAGTCTTCACAAACAATTTTTAATTATTTTTTATTAAATTGTTTCATAAAAGCGGCTGAGTTCCGAAAAATGTCCCCTCAACCTCCTTGTCTTTTTGAGTTGGATACGTCATAGCTAGAGACCCGTGAATTTCGCGGATTCATTTCGTGTTATGCTAACATTCAAATAATTATACCTTAGAGCTGCTTCTGTCATTGGTTCTCTGTTAATCTGGAGGACTGAGGGCCAATTAGAGACCCTCACTCATAGAAATGTCGAATCGCAAGCCACCCAGTCGAGACGACTCACAAGTCAACAGCCAATGAACAGTTGGCATTTGCCCGAGTGTGTAGAGGATATTGTAGTCTATCCTGGAGGTCATTGAATCCGCGAAATTCACGGGTCTCTATCATAACCATTCCTTGTGACAGCTTAAAGTGTAAGTAAAAAATATGTAAGCAGACAATTTCGCGTTTAGCTCTTGTGTTTTTTTTTAATCTTATTTTATGTTCGTAACTGAGATAAAGTATTTATTTCGTATATATTTTGATCTATAATTAATTATTTATATTAATTTTAAAATTTATTTTAACAGTATTCTGTAGTTTAATGTTTAAAGAAAAGTTTGCCAGGTTTATTGAGTCTACGGGAAAAACTGCGTTGATGGGAATCATTTTAATGTGCTACTGCAAGACGCTGTTCATCAAGAACTTAACTGCACGTTTTCGGCGATACACAAAAAATTAGCTTCGAACACATTTTTCCGAGGTTATTTCCTTTATTTAGTGGAATATAAATGCAAAAAATACTGAACCTAGGAGCAAAGTATTACATTTTCTAAGATATCTCCCTCTTGGCCAGGAAGCGAAACTGAGACCTTGGAATAGATAAGATAGCCAACCTTCCAATTCATTATTTCCATTTATTTTAAAATGCTCAGCTCTTTCGTCATTTTCGCCACCAACGAACCAACCATACCCGTTCATGAAAATGGTTCTTGACATTTCTTTTCTTCAAAATATTGTCACGAATAGAAACGAATGAATTTCACACCCATTCCTTAAGCGGGACATGAACCCAGAAGCCCTCGTTCAAAGCCTGTTCAAATCAAACTGCGCTACGGAGGTCGGCTTGCCATTGAGACAAGACGTCGTACTATTTACCATATAATTTACCTTATTCTCAAAATAATTTAACCAATTCTGGCTACCTAAAAATATTTTAACTTATATAACCTTGCAGTCTGTCAGACATAACCCCAAAACTTTTGTTTTACCAAACCCTCAAATACATATTTGTTATGAATTACCCTAGTCGTCTCTATCACTAGATACAAAAAAAATCTCTGGCGCATCTTTTTTCGGTTACCACTTCTCCATGTTTTGCTTTCATAAAGAGCTTTGCTCTAAATAACTACATTTGAATTTATTTTTTTAATGTATCTCAAATGTTAATAACTTTAGTATAGTAATATATTTGTAATTTGTGTTTTATGCTCCTTATATACACCTTGATCTATAACACGTCCAGCAAGAATATGAACAAATATACGGAAATACATTTACGGAAAACGAAAGCTCAAGTAAGGTTTTAAGTACATACGTTTGTGTAAACAACTTAACTTCGCATTAAAATTAAGGAAATATTATACTTCAAGGCATCAGCTTCATGAATTTATAGCTTATTTTATATTTATTTTTAAATTATTTCTGGCACGTTTTTAACTATGAACTCACGTTACACATCAGATTCAGCCGTGTCTGACTTGCGGTGTTTTATTTCGTTTCGTTAAACACCTGGGTCACCATCTTCAGTTCAGTCAAGCTGGGTAGGTGGTTGAACACTTGTGCTCAGAAGTATCTGAAAACAAACAAAAAAAAATCTTAATTCGTAGCCCTACTGCGAAAAGATTCGATATCTATCATCATTTGAATGAGTGATTTTAATTATAAAATGTATAAATATTTGTGTGTTGTTACGCATGCTTAGCTGTGACTTTTTCAGTTTTTTGTTGGCTAATCATAGTCACATTAAACCTAAATACGTCACAGCTCTTTAATCAACATAAAATTATAAGTAATTTATAAAGCAAAGTTTTGATACTATCTTTAAAACAACGGAAAATAATAGGTATTTATCTAATATTGTCTCTTCTGTAATAAAAAAATAACATAAAAAACTTTAAGACTGCTTACATCTGTATTGCGCCGAAAAATCGTGCTTTTTGTTAGAGTATCACACTTTGATAATAGTTTTGCACAAATAGTGTAATTGTTCGCTGTGGTTAGTGAACAGTGTTTTTTCATGCTTTGTTTTCAGTTAGGTAATAAAGGTTATGCAAATACTCACTTAAAACAATGAAAAGCTTAGCTAACTATTTAAATGATAAAAATGCTATCTGCTGGATGGTTTGTCATAATTTAATTGAAACATAATATTGTAGGTACATAAATAGGCATGTTCGTCGGTTCAATAAATTTTTGTATATTATTCGTGAATTCGTTATGTCACGACAAATTATGTTGATTACTATTCGACAATTATTTTATTTCTTTCGTAAACATGTAAGTATCTAGAATAGTATTTGTTTTGTCTGAGAATTATGCGGATGTGATTTCTGGATTGTGGTCAATGGATTCTCCAGGACAATAAGAAAAAGCTGTAATGTTTAAAGAAATACTTTGATACGATGTGTTTTTTAGAAGTACAGGTGTCCCTTTTTGTAACGCTAACAAATAGTTGGCGATGACTCTGATCATTTAATATATTTGGTTTAAGCAAACATTTTCAAGGTTTCCTTCTTAAATATTTATAAGATCGTCATTAAATGTTCTTAATATGAAGGGTTCGAAAAAATATTATGAGTTTTGCTCAAAAATATTTTACCATTTGAAAAATGTTGTTTGTGGCAAAATTCTTAAATAGCATGCCTATTTAAAGTTTTCAATTAATTTTTATAGGTATTTATTTTAGTGTTATTACTTCAAACGACTTACCGTAAAACAAATTCACATAAAAAAGACCAACATATGTTTAGCATTGTTTTTTTCAAATTAAAATTAATATTTTTTCTTCAGATAACTGAATTAGGCTAAGATTACTTTTTTTGTGTAAATCGTCCCTTTCTTTGTAAAATAAATTATCGCTGTAAGAGATATTTCACAAATATAGTGATCTTTGTTGTATAATAATGACATGAATTTCCATAACGAACAGTTATTTCAAAATTGGGTTTTAATTATTTTAAAACTTATGACGTTTACTTTAGAAAAACAATTTAAAAAATTAAAAAAATTATATATTTGAACATTTATCGCTTTAGCGATAATCGTACAAAACGTGTAGAAAATAACTGCAAGCACAATATGTTACGGAATAATTTACGTTTTGAAAACAAATTCGACCCTAAATATGTAGATTCGCGAAATTTATTTGCAGTTTATTCACAGTGTACTTCAAGAATATTTTATTCTTTTGTTTATAATTTATTAGTAAAATTGTATTTTTATAATGTTTTATAATATTCCTGGATGAAATAAATATTTTTCAGGTAACTTTCACAAAATTATAGTTGTATATATTTATGAATCAAATCAAAAAGTTTGCAAGCAAAAACCAACACATTATTTGACTGAGCTATGGTGAGTTTGTGAGTAAAATTAAATAATTTATTTAATTGATTTAACTGATAAATAAGCCATTCTTATGAGAAAAACGTTATCTATTAAATATGTTCTCACATCCTGCCTGACACCAAAATTATTATCAAAAAATAGCTATCTGTGTTGCTTAGGGTTTCAAGTGAGTATTTGAACCACCATTAGTAGGAAAAATTAAAAGAATAACGTTGCCTTTCACTTTGATTTTAGTAAAACTTTTGGCCGAAGTAAAACTTCTTTGACACACATTCATTGAATTACATATACATGGTGAGTCTGAATTCTACCGACAAATTTAAGCTCTAGGATCATCACGACAAAATAAGTTGAAAATATTTTTACGACTAATGACCTACAGTGCTTCTCAAAGCTAGTTAGTATACGTCTTTGAAGTACGAGCTGAACAACATTTTAATTGTAAATAATTAAGAAAATATTTAAGATAGAACACTGATTTTCTGTATAATGTTTAATTGAATAATGTTTCTTCAACCAATGAAAATTTTGTGGACATAGAAAAATTATTTTTTTAACATATTTCACAAATTTTAGTGGCATTTTACCACTCCAAATTATTTCGATGAAATAATTTTGCTAGAGCGACAAAATTCGTGGTGGTTGTAGACCTTCATTCATTTAAACACAGTTCAGACACTCAGTGTTCTATCTTAAATGTTTTCTCAAATATTTACAATAAAGATGTTTTTCAGCCCCAAATTCAAAGGTGATCAACAGCCTTGGAAAGCAATTTATATCATAAGTCGTTTAGAGGTTTCAACTTATTTTGTCGTGATCAAACTGCAGCTTGATTTTGTCGGTCGAATTCATACCCTCTGAGTATATCAAAGCGAACATTCCTAGAGAGAATATATAGCACTCATTTTAAGAATTCAAATCGTTGTCGGAAAACAAAACCATATGAGTTAACTTCCGTAGGTTTTGGACAACCTTATTGTGGGCTGCATTTGTTGTATGAAAAATGTTTGACCTAGATGTATGTGGTTTGTATTATGTACTCGTGTTATGGTGTCACTTATCCCCTTGTTACATTTGTCAGTAGAGTAGAAGTAGGGTTAGAAGCAGCTCCTAGGGTGCGCGCGTGTACGAGTGCCTGGTTGCTGCCACGGAGCCTGATGACTATGCGACCCGCGTGGCAGCCGAGGGAAAAAGCTGAAGAAACTCCTCGGGGAAGCGGGCTTGACTCGTACGACGCGTGGACGGGACTTCCGCCCAGCTGGTACACAAGCCCCTTGCCAGTCAGTGCCGTTCAACTGCTGCAAGACCCCGCCAGTCTCCGCCGCTCCCCGCCTGCCTGACGTCACCGCTGCCCGCCCAGGCGCGTCCACGATTAAACATGAGGAACGCGTCAGCCTTGTTTGAGACATTGAACCAATACGTTACGTGGAGTAGTACTTAGGTAAATACGCAAGAACACGCAAGGGTGATTAAAAATGCATCGTGTCGGTACGGGCGAGTGGCGTTCGCACGGGTAAGAAGCAGGCGATCGGACCAAGTGGTCAAGAAGTGACGAAGGTGTCGGAATTGTGGCAGTGAACAGACACTCCCGGTCTTCGACACGGACCGATGTTGACGTGACCCCCAGCCGAGATGAACAAGTGACGACGTGACGAGTGGTCCGGGAACTCGAGGTGTTGACCCAGGAAGGCTACGGCATCTGGGTCGAAGGAGCAGCTGCTAAGACTCGGAAACACGACCCAGGCGTCGGGGCGCCAGCTCGCTCCGACGAGGGAGCAGGAGAGCGAGTGGCAGGCCCGACCACAGCGAGTCAAGGTGGTCTGGTTTCGCTGACTCGCCCAGCGAGTGTGTCGCCGCCAGCAACGCGCGCGAGTACCGGACATCACCGGGAGAGGAGCAGAAACAACTCGTGCCTCTAAAACGAGTCTTCCTCATTTCCGTGGATCCAGCATAGGCCTGAAGCGAGTCATGAAGTTTTCCAAACTGCATGGTTCGTGGGGTTTCTTAAAAGTGATAATATAGCTCGCCAATAATAATCAATATTTAATTTTTATTTTGTTATAGCAGGTTTATCATTGAGCCAGAGTAGTAATTAAATTTTTATGGTACGTTAGTAATGGCCCCTTTAGTTTTTTATGTGTTAATATATTTTATCCAAATTGATATTTAATCTACTGTACACTCGTGTTAGTCTTATAATATTCGTGCTGTTAAAGGAGTTTATTGTGGACCAGTACTTGCCCAAAGTGTTTATGTGTTTGACTTCGAGATTGCTGCAATAAATTAATTTTTTTGAGAACTCGCACGTAGATATTAACTTTAACTGTTGATAAAGCGAGTTCAAGGAATTTTAAATTTTTGGCGCATCAGTGCCTGGCAGCCACATAATTATTCTCTCTTTATTGCAAATATGAGAGTTTTTTTAATTTTTTTTCTTATTTCAGTCGTACTTGTGTAACAGGCATGGAAGACACAGTCTTCACATCTGGCGTGCCTCCAAGGTCATCGGTCAGCTAGTAGCAAAGAACCATATTCAATGTTAAGGAACTCTCTATATAATACATGTATAATCACGATAGTTGTTTGTGTTCAGAAATAAATGTTTCTGTGCACCGAGCCTCGCACGAAATCATTTCCATTGTTTTTGGGGACACAGCCACCACCCACTACAACATATCACCTGATTTTTTTCATCTACAAGGAATAAAATTAAAATTATACCACAACAAATAACAAAAAGACACTGGAACGACAACCAAATGTAAATCCCTTACGTAAACAGTTTGCTGTTGACATCTTGTAATATAAAGTCTATACATCAATAATGCAATATACAGTGATGAAATTAAGAACCATTACATAATTTACATAAAATAATGTCCCTGATTCAATGTTGTATTATAACAGTTTAATTTTGACTATTTACAAAAATTATACATCAAACTGAAGGTAAACTAACATATTTTTTCGTACAAATTTTTAAAATATGTATCTTTGGTTATACGGTACACATCTAACCTAAAGTCCAGTTCTTCCCACACTTTGGTTAACACGTCCGGAGTAATGTAAGTAATAGACTCTTCAATTCTGTGTCTCCACTCTGGCAAATCATTAGGTAGTGGCGGAAAGTAGAAACGATCTTTTATAAAGCCCCAACGTAAAAAAAAATGGCATGGCGTTATGTCAAATTAACTTGGAGGCCAGCGAAAAAGATCTCTGTAGTCTCGACCATTACGGCCAAACTAACGGCCTATACCATTGGCGGGTTATTTTGCAACATAGGGGTCACAATAAAACGTGAAACAAAACTTACGCTACATATTCAATCTATGTAAATTGCAGAACACAAAACGCTTTACGCTCAGGAGTCATCATTTTGCGTAGGTGGCGCTGCAAGCGAGAAAACAACAAAGCAGTACTCACGCATGTGCTTATTTAAAACTGTTCAAGTTACTCTTAAATTGTAACCTAGAACGAACACTCTACAACGCATACAGTTGATACTATTAAAATTTATAACTAGGACTTTTTTTGGACATAGTGTGTCCTTTGTGTTTGACGAATTCACCTGACAAAATTGTTTCATATGGGGATCAGTATTACCATATAATTTTTTAGAGGCCTTTAGAATTCTCGTAGTTATTTTGTGAAAATCAAGATTTCAAAGTTTCGTAAACATTAATGACCTTTGACATTGGATCAATTGTTTTTTGACACGCCCTGAAGAACTAGCAGCCAATGACAAAAACCTAAAAAATAGTTGAGCAACTCATGCGCAATTCGGACATTTGCTGCAGATAAAAAAACCTTGTCGTCGGCTCTAGCATCATATTTTATTAGAGCTTAACATAAAGCTAGAACACAACGGGATTTCTGAAAGGCCTGTGGCAATTGTAGAACACGTGAATGACAGTTTCAAACTATAAATTTGGAGTACTTCTAGAAATTAATTGTATGTGCTGATAAAAAATATATGGCTCCAGTAAAAAACAAGTTTTAATTCAAGGACAAAAATAAAAGGTAAAACTAAAATTGTGGCATATATAACTGTTATTAATAGAGACATGCTCAGTTGTTATTTTCTGGCGTCAGATTAAGTAGATTCCAAAAATGTGTGCAGAATAATTCAAAAATTAAATTGCTAACTGGCTATTACCACATGTCACTTTATCTCCTGCTATCACATGATTCGGCAACATGACTGGTGCTTGCCATTGACTTCCAGGAAAGGACGCAAATTTCGCAGGTCTCATAAAATAACAAACCAACAGAAACTAAACTGCAGACCAATATTCAATACATCTACGACTGAAATGGCTTCTCTCGAGAACAGAATCCATGAAGCCAACAAGTATAGCCTACAGGTCATTCAAATCTAATTTGTAGCCCAGAAAAATACGTGAGTTTAATGTGTGATAAGGTAAAATTGAAAACAATCTATTTTTGCTGCTTCTTAGCTAGGCTCATAGTATATTTTAAAGTCTGTGAACCAATGAGAAACCTTCATTCAAAGAGGTATGTAATCCATGGTAATCCAGTTAATATATCTCATAATCATAAATAGGGACGGGAAATATTCGCGGTTTCAATGAACTCTAGGATAGACTCCACGATCCCCTACATATTCGGGCAAATGACACATGCTCATTGGCTACTGACTTGTGAGACCGGTGAAATGGGATGCTTCCAATTCGATACTTCTTTTTTTGACGGTTTTTCATTGGCTCAAAGTCCATCAGACTTGATGTAGCTCAAGCCAATCACAGAAGAATATTACGGTACACATTTTTGGATCCTAGCATAACGCGGAATATATATCTCTATCCATAAGATAAGAGCCAATAAATGTTTAACACTAACTTGAATGCGTAAGAAGACTTTGGATTCTATCCCGGAGGTGACTGAACACGAGAAATTTTTCCCCAGTCTCTATCTATGGTTTTTAATATTTTTATGTGGATCATTATGTTGCTGGTATCAATAATTGGTTACTCCCTGAACACCAATTACAGGAAATGTTTTTGATATCATTTATCTTCATATTTTTTTTCAACATAAACGGACCACTTTAATTTCGCGAGGCAACGCAAAGGTTACCAATTAAATGATATCCTCTTGCTTAATGCTGCACCGTGTGTGTTTATCCAGCGAGATACAGTATGTATATAATTGCAGCTCGGGGATTGGATGTGCGAGGGTTCAATATTGAACTTTTATTTTGTTATAAAAAATTGTTTGCTTCGACAAATATCTTCCTTAACTTGAACAAATACTAAGTTAGCCTAATATTTCTGCGTATATATATACATATATGTGTGTGTATGTGTGTTTTATTTTTAGGTATTTTAATTATTTTTCATTAAACTAGTGTAAAAACGTTTTCAATGACGAAGATAGCTACGATTGCTGTATAGAAATGTTTGTGTTACAAGATAACTTGTAACATTAAGGAAAATTTTTGTTCTAATGAATGTAATTAATGTGATGTATGAAAGAAAATATAATGTATGTTGTATGAACGTTTATTAAAAATTGTATGCTTTTAAGAAAATATTTTACAAGTTCCCATGAAACTTTACAAGTTCAAAAGATATTGGGAGGTGAGCCTATATTTCGTGGCCGCCTTCCTTTAAAGAACCTTTTGGTTGGGCTTACGTTGACTCAACACTCGCCAAGGTTGAAATATCAACTTGCCCACGTTAACACAACGAAATTTTTGAAACTGACAGCGTGCCGAAACACAACTTTGAAAACATATAAACCATTAGTTACCCTCTTATTTGTCGTAAAAATTTGGCTACAAAACATTGACCTAAGATTATGATTCACACCAATTACCAACAGTATGTTTACCAATGCGTTGAAAACAATGAACTAACAAATTCAACAATTTAAAAAATTCAGCTTGTTGTGCATGTTGTAATTTTACCACTAAATTAATTAATACAATTCATTTATAGCCAACTTTCACTGACACAGTTATGATAGGCCAGCAATGTTTAAATATATGTACGATTGGCCAACGACAAGAACCAATGACGTGAGGCCATACATGATTGGTCAATACAGTAGCCAACGAAGCGGAACCATCATCTGGTTGGCTGGGACTAGAGCCAATAGGAGGAGGCCTCTTGTTATTGGCTACCTGAAGAAGACCCATGGGGAGCATATATATCCCCACTGGCAACGCCCTCCCACCTTTTATATGATTTCTCCAACCTGAAGATGCCTGCTTCAATGCATAGTGAAGCTTCAATACTATATTCTCTGGGACGCGGTTCAGTCAAGAAAACCAATTAAAGTTATCTGACCACGAATGCGAAAGCCTGTAACCTACTTTATGTCTACGTTATGTAGTTCAAGCCAAAATATTGCCCAACTTTCAAACAATGTGCCAAATGTTGAGCCAACGCATGTTGCCACTGAGGTTGCTGTCCTGACATCACAATATTGGTCATTTTAATAAGCAGTTTTAATGTGCATGAAACGGAGTTGAATGAAACCCGGGATAAGAATAAACACCGTTCTGAAGATGTGTTAGCTTTCACTATGCAAGACGTACATCACGTTTGGAACTAATGTACTTACCATTTAACGGAAAATCATTTTTACTGAACAGGGTACATAGGTGTTTTCTGGTTTGGATACTACGATATTTTTCAAGAAAGTATTGCAGAAAATTAATTTAAAACGTAATTTAAAATTAAAATTTATTTTGCTTAAAACTTTTTAGTAAAGTTTTAGAATATAAGTGATTCTATAAAGGCCCTTCACTGCCCTCTTATTTATCTTATTCCGAAAAAATGTAGTAAAAACTTGCTGCAACATGTTTGAAATATTTTTATAAAACATTTTTTATATTTCTCAGATGAATTATTATTCTTAAATTTACGTGCACTACCTTAATCATAGTAATGATGTGTTATTTTTCATTGCAGCTTCGCATAGTCAATAAAATTTTTCGTATTAGTCAAAATGTTTTAAACAGCAATTAAAGAAAAATAAACAAGTTGTCACATAATCGGTGAGATGAAATTCAGCTTAGGAAAGTCAAATAGAATATATGAACAGATAATTGTAGGAAATAAAATATTTGCTAAAATATTATTGTGGATAAAATATAGACTATGTAATTTTCAACACAAAGTGAAATAATAAATTAATAACAGTTATTTTCCTTTCTTGTTTTTATTTACATAATCGCACTACGTTTTTAGGAAACCAAAAAATCTTAATTTAAAGTTTATATATAGTTTTTATATTTAAAATTATATTTTGTATTAGATTAATCATTTAATTATTTTGTTTGATTCTGGAGAAAATGATTTTCCTTTTTTTTTAATCATTGCAGTGTAACTATTCAACAAATTATTTTTTTTTGCAATATTTTTCAAAACGTTAGTCAAGAATGAATTAAGTAAATATATTTAAATTTATATTTTTTACGGAATCATTTTAATTTTCAGTCTTAGTAGGGTCTAGGCATTGGATAAATCTAATAATTTCCAAAAGAAAAAATGTCATCTATGTTATTATTTGGTTGCAGTTACTAATTTTTAGCAACCACAATTAAAAGTACAATTTAAATTTTAAAACAATAAAATAAACTCCAATAACTCGTCGCTAAGTGGTAAAATTTTGTTTTCATTAAATATACTTAAAATAAATAACTATATATAAATATATATAGTTATATATATTAAAATCCCTCTAAGTTGATATATTGGTACTAAATATAGTGATGTGATATATTAACGAAAACAATCACCATACTATAAGCCTTGATATCACAGTGTTTTGTCCATTCAAGAACCGACTAAGTGGTGTAAGGTCGGAGCTGTTGTAAAAAATATCATTTTTCTTTCAGATAGAATGAATGAAATTAAATGATTTATGTTGATCTTAGCCCTTATGTCATCAAATGTTCGTTAAGTACTAATTATTGGCCATCACACCAATGGCAGTATCTCACAAGTATTTTTCTTCTAGCTTTTTAACAAAAAATTAAATCTAAATAATTGAATCCAAAAGAAAAATGCGCCTTAATGTTAGTAAGGTTATACAATTAAATATGACTCATGTTTATAATTATTACTAGCTACATCTAAGAAGTATTCAGTGAGAAGAATTTAAAGTGTAATAGTAATTTTAAATACAAAATTCTCAGTATTTTTCTAGTATTTAGAGCTTAATAATGATTAAGATCAAACTTTTACAGACAAAAACTGTTTCAAAACACATGTATAATTTTATTATATTAAGAAAAAGGTAGTCAAATATTCCCAAATAACTTTCAATATCAGCTTCTTTATATAAGCTGAAATTAAAATAATTACAATTTAAGAACTTTATTCAGGATATATCATTACTTTCTGTCTGTAGATACTGCCAATGTGAGTCGGTGGCATAAGTGAGTGTACTTTATGGATACGAAATTACAAGAAAATTGTACAGTTGGTAACAATATAAAATATATTACTATATATCATATACAGTATTGTGTACGTATATACGTTCGAAGAAAAGCAAAAAAAAAAAGCTATAATATATGCATTTTACGATATACTTAATGTTTTAAAAATATTATGAACATATACAAAATATTAAGTAGCATTAATTTTTTTTACTAATGTCATTTATTGGTACAGACTAACAACCCATTAGTTTAATAACATAGTATTATATTTAATTAACTTTTTACGAGTCTTGTATTTATATTGTTAACTACGTTATTGTTACTTAATATATAATGCATCCTTACAACCAATGACATAATGATGAATGAAGAATGATTAAAAATAGAATAGGAGGTTATAAAATGAATTATCGTGTTCAGTGTCTATTGTGATTTGCAAACTTTCGCAAAGTACTGATTTTGAATAAGAAACAATAATGATGTATTTCCGACTACTTGGACAATATTTAAATAAAATTACCTAAATTTTACAAATTGAGATTGGAAAATATTAAAATTAATATAACGCCAATAATTTTTTTCAAGTTCGTAGACCGATTTTCTAAATAAATGTGAACAAAAATGTCATAACTGGTATCAAGTAGAACTGCTCAACCAGCCGTGCGATTTAACACGAATTTCAGTTAATCGGACCTCTGAGTTGGATTGAAAAGACAGTTAATAGTAATCTTCATTCAGTCCTCAACTTTATTTTGAACTCATTATCAAATACTAGGCTAAATGCTTATTATTCCATAGAATTTACAAATATTTGAAAAATATACAATATTCTGCGTATGATGAAAGCATAAAAATACTTACGTTTAGAATTATAAGAGCTGTACCATGTAGCCACCACATATAATCATATTCTCAGCACACTGTATATTAACACACTACTGACACAAATGCAGTCACAGGTAATAGAACTTTAGTGATTGTGATTGCATTTCCTAATTAATCACAATAATTTGGAAACACTTACACATGTATAAGTTATTACCCCACCTCGAACATCAATAGATTCTTAAAATCCCATGTTATCACAAAACATTTTAAATTAACAATGAATCACAATAAAACTATATGTTGCGTCTGAATGAACGGAACGCAAAACAAAATCAGAACGAAAGTTATAATAAAACATTAAGAACTAATGGCTAATGGGATACCTAATTCTGCTACACTGTTAGAAATTACCGTGTATTTTCGAATTTTTCAACGAAGAATTTGCCTGATTAAAAGAAGAGTTATTCGTTATTTTAAATAACTTAATCTTCGTAGAAACCACACTGTATGTCAACTTACAAGTTGTATTTTTCGTTCTTAACAAAGGTAAACACACGTGGACAAAATAAAAGTGACTTGACTGGTTTTTGCCGCTTTTTTTAAATGGCAAGAATATTATTTTAGGATTATGTCCAAAGTATGGTAATTCAGTGTCCGTACATTTACGAAGATAGCCAGAAATGTACGAAGATCCCTGGATAATTTGTAACCAGCGTTCTTCGTAATTGGATGTGAAATTTTAAAACAATGCAG
The DNA here is from genome assembly GCF_032445375.1 of Bacillus rossius redtenbacheri. Lineage (NCBI taxonomy): Eukaryota > Metazoa > Arthropoda > Insecta > Phasmatodea > Bacillidae > Bacillus > Bacillus rossius. The sequence goes on from NC_086331.1 coordinate 32,412,519, forward strand.
AGCGAATACATGTTCATGCAGCCATGAAAAGAGTTATCACAGGACATCTCACTCTCCTGCAAAGTGGGTATCGTTCAGTAACGGTGCAACAATGTTCCGTAACTTTAGAAACTTCAAACGCGCCGATTGTCTGGTATGCGCATAAGGTCTTCCTTCACCTGGATAGTGGTTGTCGCATCCCTGCTCTTACGGTCGACCATCGTAGACAAAAATAGTTGCTGCACCACTTCGCCCTCATTGTTGTATTATCACAAACTCGTAGCTCACTACTGGAGTACTAAACTAGCTGTTAGCAATAAACGTCTTTCCTCCAATTTTTATTGTCATACATTTATTTTACATTTTTACTAAACCGTTGCTCTCGCAACAATTGGTGTTGCAAAATTGATTTCATGACACGCTTGCAAATATAATCCACTAAATATAGGTTGTTGAATAAAATATATTTTCTTATAAGAGCGTGTAATTGATGTAATTTTTTTAAGTTAGATAAAATAATCGTTTAGTAACAAGATAATTAAGAAACATCATGAACTACCAATAAATAAAATTAATTTTGACTTGTCCCTTAACAACAACAAAATTGTTTTAATACAAAGACAACATAATTCTTTGAAACTAATTATAATGAAATGTAAAGATATCTCTTACTCAACTCGTAAATAATTGGTATTTCACGTTATAATTTATGTAGATTTTATCTCAGTGCAGAAACCCTGTGCGAAACGGTTGTGCACAATTACATTTGGCTTCAAATGGCAATAATTACAAGTTAAACGAGCAAGGGAAAATCCTGTACCACCACTTCTCTTGATGAACGGTAGAAGTGAAAATATAGAATAAGTTCAAGAATATGAAATTTTTTGAAACTGCTTAACATATTGGTAAAACGAGTTAAGGCAACAAATGACAAATAGTTATTTCAGCAAGCCAAATTTGCTGTACTATATTTGGTAAATGACGTGTGGGTAGGTAAAGTCAATCATGATCAAGATGTAGTTTGGGACATACGCAATTGCTGATTTCACTGTTTGTCATAAGAAACAACAATAACAGACCAGAAAGATATATATGCAAACACACAAAAAATCAAGCTAAAACCTGGCGATGTCATCAGTATATCTGTGCCTGAGGACGGGAACAGATCTCAGTTTCTAAACGTCGCAAAGTTTGTCCGAGGAAGCCTACCTACGGTGTTTGTCTGTGCGGTCTCATTGTGGTGTCCAGGATATCTGTTTCGTCACATCGCTTGGTTCGCCTGAACGTCTCTGTTTTCCTTTCTATCTGCTTAATATCATTGTTGGGTTATCCTGTTTGTCGTTGCGTTGTCAAAGGTCGTTTTTGTCTTTATTTACTGTTCCTGTTGCTAATTTCACGTCGTTGTAAGCCCAATGTGTGCGTCTGTGCTGTAATCAATATTTGAGTAATTCCTTCACGAAATTTTCTGTGCTGTATATGTTTTTAGTTATTTGACATCACCTGATTTTGGCTTGATTTCTGTGGGTTTGCATATTTAACTTTCTTGTCTTTTTTTGGGGTTTCTAATGGCATACAAAGTAATCAACAATGGCGTATGTTCAAAAATACACCTTGAATCAATCTTCCATATTGCAAAAACCATTTGAAGAACGTAAAGTCAATTATGTTTAAAATCTATCTGGTTCAACAATCTCTATAAGCATATTGTAGAGTAATAAACTAGTATCCGGCGTTTCTCGTAAATATACATCATCAAACTTAATCAGACATCAATAAAAAATATTGCAGTAATCTTTGTAAATATCCAAATTGTTCAACCTGATAAACAAAGTTGTACTGACGCCAAAAATGAGAAGTTGTTTAAAGAAATAGGACAAATTGCAGAAAAGTAAACAAACCACTTTGGTTTTCTTAAAGCATACGGTACCACATCCATCTTCGAGCATACTGTCACTTAACATTCCACAACGTGACGTAAGTCACATTCTGCGATGACTCATTGCTCATAATCAACATATCAGTCGTCAAACGACTTCACTGATTAACACCAAAAATTTCTCATAGCTAATACACTAAAAATGTGCTTTTGAGAAATGTGTAATGTAGTTAAAATTTCTAGATCTCCTCTGATTGGTAAATGATATGTATACAAACACACTTATACATGCCAACACGTAATGAGTGTGAAATAAATTTGTACTTTTCTTTTCTTCTATAAGATTGGATATATGTATAACCTTATTCGAATTAGGTTAAAATTGGTTTTTGTGTCAGTCGTAAAGATTTGATAACAAATATTGAATGCCAGTTTGGCTATTTGATGTGGTTCATCGCAAAACAGAAACGTTTTTATTTTTCCTTCACGTGCTGCTTCAACTTGTACGACTTACCGATCCTACATTGTTTGAACCTTAGTCCAAAACTCGGGACTGATCGTTATGCTTTAAGGATCGCACTATATGACGGAGAGTAACTGGGTGCCGGGGAATTCAGCGGCTCTGGCCGTGTGAAACTGCTTTCAACAGCACTATGTTGCACTATGCGAGGTCGGTCGATGATTTAGAAATGAAGTGTTACGCTGCCGCAACAGTGGAAGTTATCTGGTTTCAAAGGACCTCCTCTCTCGTCAGCAGCAAGGTTCAGCTGATGCGGCAGATGGTCCTTGAAGCGCTGCTGAGATGAGCTTGATGCCTTGGTTGTCGCGCTGCAGAATTCGTTGAGAGTTATTCGTGAGTCGTTGCCAGGCGACACATCACCCGAATGGCTGTCGTCTCATCTGCTCCGTTTTCCCTTCCAAGTCTTCGCTTTTATCCTCGAACTATTTCCTTTGGATTTTATGGTGTTTTACTCTGTATTGCTGGTTATGTTTATAGGTAGAGATCCGGAAATTTCGCGGATTCTTCTGGCCTCAGGATAGAATTCAAAGTTATAGGTGTGCTCGACCCATGTTTACTTTCCCATTGGTTGATTTCTTAGCGAGAACATTTTTATCCTTGTTATTTGGCACTACCTGATTCGCTTACTTCTCTCCTAGCTGGGCATCATTGGCTCACGGTCGTAGACGGGCGTGTCCAAACAACTGCGTGCCAATCATGAACACACTGCGAGAGTGTGAAGGTTTGCATTCTAGCTTGCGACTAAATGAATCCGCGAAATTTCCGGGTCTATATTTATAGGTTGATTTACCATAATTACTCCCTTTACTTTGGGACTTCCATAGTACAGAATGCACGTTTTCAGATCTAATACAGTGGAGGGTGTCTGTCTGGAACAAACATCTTAATCTCTTCTCGAATGTTATCTGTGCTTATTCAACGGCTTCATTCTGTCAAAAAATAAGAGTTGTTCTCGGAATTCTGTCGAACTTTTATGATTCCTTCTTTTTATCGGGAGTTGAGCTCGTAGCGTTGCTTCGAAATCTTCGTCCTTCATTTACATATCTAGGTATTAAACATAAATCTTATGTGAGCCTTTAGATTTTTTCCTTTACGGGGATCTATTTTACAGTAAGTAACTGAAGACGTATGTAATCCTTAATATTACTAAACAAAATGTAAGGAAATAATTTACTTTTATATCTGCAACAAGCTGGTTATATTATCGTAAAATTTTACTTTCTCGTTTCAGGTTTTAAATTATTTTAAGCAGAAAGTGATTTATCTCTTTAAGAGGTTCTTTCGAAAATTATACCAGTTGAACTCAATCACAGTGAAATTTTACTCTATCCTTTGGAAAACGTAATTCCAAGTTATTTATCTGTTTTATTAATTCTGATTGGGACTAATCTATTATTATATCTATAATTTTAGGTTTTAATCGGAAAGATTAGGTACTAATTTTATTTGAGCAAAACAACAAAGCATCTACGTTCGAGAGAAAATTTATATAAATATTAATGAAATATTTAATGAGAAACAATACTTTTGTTTGGAAATTATTGACTAAGAAAAGCATTTTTAAAATATAAAACTGTGGAAGTTAATGCAAGTTAGTAAAAAATATATTAATCTTTTAAGTTCTCATATTTAAAGTGTAGTATAAATAATAATCATTTGGATGATAAAAGTTCGTTATTGTCAGTTTTTTTTATGAAAAAATTAAAATAAAATTGGCCTATTTCTTAGATGTATTGAAAAACACCTTAAATAGTTCAAGATATTTAAAAAAATGGTAATAGTTTTCTCGTAAATATAATGGAATAGCTTATTTATAGTCGATGTATTTAATTCCGACAATTAAAATTAAAATAAATAATTCTCGTTCGTAAAAAAAATAGTAGGTTAAATAATATTTTTTTGTCGTTCTTCCAATACAGTAAGTTAACTTTTTTACATGTTTAGTAACACTGAGTTCAGTCAATAATTTATGATTTTATAAGTGATAAAATAAATCACTACGAATAATTGATTGTTATTATTTAATTCTAAATAAACTTACTAGGGTAGATTTTCGTAAAAATCATGTAAAATGTAATTAAACTTACGTGGCAGCATATATACTCATATACATATAATTTTAATCTTGAACGTTTTGATTCAAGAATGACATAATATCGTTTTAAGATATGATTTTTATACCTACTCTAAAGTGTAGATACAATTTTTATAATAAAAAAACTCCAAAAATTTTAAAGCCCGTTTTTAAACAAAATTTTAAAAAGTTAATTTATGAAAGAATGGTACTCGTAAGGTCCTTAAATAACTAAGTATTTCATATCAAAACAGTTAGATTTTGCCAAGAGTTTTTTCGCATTACATGTCACGCTTTCAATTAAATTAGACAAATAAATAAAAAAATCTTAATTGGCAGCCAGATGCCACATAATGGCGTATAAATACTTCACCGTTGTACCGTCGGTTTATAAAAAAGTAGTTTAGTGTTGCATTAACAAAAGCATAACTGTCTAAAACTTTTGACATTATTCTTGTTTCATGAAGTCGACACTCTCTTTCCCAATAAAAAAACGTGAGGTTTTCCGTCATCAAGGTCACTTATTTAAGCGAAAAAAAATTATTATTAATATAAAAATCATTACTTAATTAAAGTAGTATATGAATGGGGCTCCGGAAACAGGATGCAGGTAGTGGAGCCGAGAGCCGGCTCCGCCATCTTGGATTCTGACGTCACGGCGGCCATCTTGGATTGTGACGTCACGGCGACCACCTTGGATAAGCGTAACGGGACACAGCGTAACGGGACACAGCGTAACGGGACATAACGTAACGGGACATAACGTAACGGGACAAGTAGATCACGGCGGCCATTTTGGATCCGCCATCTTGGATCCGCCATTTTGGATGACGTCATTGTGTTCTAGAAAATTCCGGTGATGTGTTTTCCGCCATATTGGATGATGACGTCACCGTTGCAATTTTTGTTACGGCCGCCATCTTGAAATTTGGACGCCATCTTGAAAATCTTTAATTATTATCCGATTTTAATGAAAAAAATTCCAAAATTCATCAAAAAATTAACTTATTCGAATTCTGATTGATTATATCGATCACCGTCCTCGGTTCAAAACCGGTGAGTCCAAAAAAAACTAAAAATGGCGACAGGCTCCTTCCTCAACGGTGGATGCAGGCAGACAGACTCCTAGCACTTTTTTTCAAAACATATATATCGTCAGCTGGTATGACGACATGTCCGCCATCTTGTCTTCATCCGCTGGAGACCACCATCTTGTTTTCGTCTGCTAGAGTGTGCCGATAACATGTAGTATAATTATCTGGTCACCATACTTTTGCCCTCAACTGTTGACATTAAACATTGACCTTGACCTTTGTCCTTGACCTTAAACCTTGACCTTGAACTTTGACCTTGACCTCGAAATTTGACCTTGAAATTTGACCTTGACCTTGAAATTTGACCTTGACCTTGAAATTTGACCTTGAAATTTGACCTTGACCTTGAAATTTGACCTTGACCTTGAACTTTGACATTGACCTTGAAAGTTGACCTTGACCTTGAACTTTGACCTTGACCTTGAACTTTGACATTGACCTTGAAATTTGACCTTGACCTTGAAATTTGACCTTGGCCTTGAACTTTGACCTTGACCTTGAACTTTGACCTTGACCTTGAAATTTGACCTTGACTTTGAAATTTGACCTTGACCTTGAAATTGGACTTTGTCCTTGTCGACCATCATGGACCCGACATTTAATGTTCAGTACATGCTACCAGGAGCGACCAACTGCTGGAGTACGTCATCTTGTGTGTGTACTCATATTATAGAGTACATTTACATCTGGTTAATTTTATTTTAACCTGCTACAGTGCAGTAATCATTTAATACCGAGGTGCCCCCCCGCCATCTTGAAATTCGGACGCCATCTTGAAATCATGTAATAATGTAGCTAGAAAAGCGGGAAAAAATCCAAAATTCATCAAAAAAATCACTCATTAACTTACAAATCGAATCGATGGATCCCTGTCCACGGTTCGATTCTTGACCAGTGACAGTTGTAACTAATTATTAAATAAATGTTAGGTTCTGTTTTCCATTACCTTTCGCGGAGTTTATTAATCATTCGCTCTACGAAAAACAACTCAAGTCAATATACCTGACCAACGAATTAAATCAGTGCCGATTAGCCTATTATGAAAGTCTAATTTTTCAATAATCTGAATAACATATAAGCCGTTCATGTACAAAGCCACACATATAGATAAATTGTCTTCAGTCCATAAGACCGAGTCATGACATTATCAGACGTATAGGCTAGTCATTTCAGGACCACATTAACTTCGTCGTTATCTAATTATATTCTATTAATCCAACGTGACATTTTTTAAACATACTAAAGGACCAAGTAACCTTGAAAAATATTTTAGTAACACCAAGAGGTTTAAAATTAGTAAATATTCAATCACTACATTTTGTACTACGCGCAATCAACAAAAGGGAAGCACTGACAACGAAAAGACAGCACCACCAACGAAAAGGCAGCACATTTGGAAGCACCGACAACGAAAAGGCAGCACATTTGGAAGCACCGTCATCGAAAAGGCAGCACATTTGGAAGCACCGACAACGTAAAGGCAGCACATTTGGAAGCACCGACAACGAAAAGGCAGCACATTTGGAAGCACCGACAACGAAAAGGCAGCACATTTGGAAGCACCGACAACGAAAAGGCAGCACATTTGGAAGCACCGACAACAAAAAGGCAGCACATTTGGAAGCACCGACAACGAAAAGGCAGCACATTTGGAAGCACCGACAACGAAAAGGCAGCACATTTGGAAGCACCGACAACGAAAAAGCAAAACATTTGGAAGCACCGACAACGAAAAGGCAGCACATTTGGAAGCACCGACTACGAAAAGGCAGCACATTTGGAAGCACCGTCATCGAAAAGGCAGCACATTTGGAAGCACCGACAACGAAAAGGCAGCACATTTGGAAGCACCGACAACGAAAAGGCAGCAAATTTGGAAGCACCGACAACGAAAAGGCAGCACATTTGGAAGCACCGACAACGAAAAGGCAGCACATTTGGAAGCACCGACAACGAAAAGGCAGCACATTTGGAAGCACCGTCATCGAAAAGGCAGCACATTTGGAAGCACCGACAACGAAAAGGCAGCACATTTGGAAGCACCGACAACGAAAAGGCAGCACATTTGGAAGCACCGACAACGAAAAGGTAGCACATTTGGAAGCACCGACTACGAAAAGGCAGCACATTTGGAAGCACCGCCATCGAAAAGGCAGCACATTTGGAAGCACCGACAACGAAAAGGCAGCACATTTGGAAGCACCGACAACGAAAAGGCAGCACATTTGGAAGCACCGACAACGAAAAGGCAGCACATTTGGAAGCACCGACAACAAAAAGACAGCACATTTGGAAGCACCGACAACGAAAAGGCAGCACATTTGGAAGCACCGACAACGAAAAGGCAGCACATTTGGAAGCACCGACTACGAAAAGGCAGCACATTTGGAAGCACCGACTACGAAAAGGCAGCACATTTGGAAGCACCGACAACGAAAAGGCAGCACATTTGGAAGCACCGACAACGAAAAGGCAGCACATTTGGAAGCACCGACAACGAAAAGGCAGCACATTTGGAAGCACCGACAACGAAAAGGCAGCACATTTGGAAGCACCGACAACGAAAAGGCAGCACATTGGAAGCACCGACAACGAAAAGGCAGCACATTTGGAAGCACCGCCAACGAAAAGGCAGCACATTTTGGATGCATCATCGAATAAGGAAGCACATTTGGAAGCTCCATCAACTAAAAAAGGCAAAAAGGAAGCACAAGTTATCAGATCTAAGTCTTAGTAAGAAATCATAATACAAGAAATAAAAACATTACATTCTTATAATTTAAATTATTTATTTTATTGCTTTACATTATACAAATGCAAGTAAAACAAGTCAATATTGTATGTAGCCAACATTCCTCAGTTCCTTGAGTATGAAGGATATTTCTTTGATGCACGAATAGTTTCCTGCACAAAGCGAACCATGTAGTAGTCTTAGCCGGTCAACCAATATGTTTGGATCTTTCCATGATGTGTAATCATTCTCTTCTACCACCATCTTCCTTGCACCTTTATAATAAATATTATGATCTCTGGTGTCTTCCGTTTTACCACCAACCTCAGGGTAACTTTCATGTTTGAGACGGTGATCATCACAAGCTTGATCAGATTTATTTAATATATCACGTCGTTTCCATCGTTTCGGTCTCAGGACACCGCCACATTCTTCGATCTTGGCAGCTTTAGGTGCTTCATCATAGTCTATGTCTTTGTCAACAGCCTCAGAGTCACTGTAACAATCACCGTAGAAGGAATCGTCTTCACCCAATTTACCGTAATAATTCGATGTTGATGATGTTGAAGTGTCTTCATCGTCTTCGTGCTTCTTTTTTAGGAGTCCATCATTTTTACAAAGTAGGAAAGATCTACTTGAATTCGGCTGGAATATATTCTCACTTTTCACGTTAAGGATTCTTCCATTGTCTTCATTTTTCCGTAAATCATCAACCTTCTTCAATTTAAGTTCTTTGTCGAGATCGGAAGAGCCAAGAAAATTATTGTCGTAATGCAGATCACTCTTCCTTAGGCTAGTAGATTCATCGTTGTCGTCTAGCTTGTACGCAGGCTTGGCGCTACAAGTTCTGCCATGTCTTTTTAGGCTCTCTCTCCGTGTAAACGACTTGCTACATCGAACACAACTTATCATATTGCGCAGTGAATTTTTAACACAGTCATTCTTCTCGTGTTGTCTTTTATTCTTTCTCAAGATAAATTCTTTACTGCAAAACTTACACCTATGTTCTTTTGAAACAGCGTCAGATCCCAAATCGGAATTCATATTAGTTACTGAGACTAATGCCAGATACCAATTGAGTGTTTTAAATTAGATTCAATACTTAAATAGAAATTTTTTCATATTTCATCAGCGAGAATTAATATATCTCATGCAAAAGTAGGCTTTATGCATGTAGTTCTGCTTTTCAACAACAGATATCGCCACATGTCGCTTGCAGGTAAATAATATTTAGTTATTTTATGCGGGATGCGGGATGCTCACTAACGATCGCAAAAGAAGGATGGCTTCGTTAGACTCCAAGGAAAAGGAAGTTCGTCTTGCATGTTGGTGCTCCACAGATGTCTCATAGCGTAATATTAATTTGACTGAGTAATGATATTTGTTAATTCCACCTGATAAAAATATTGCAAGTTTTGATTTAGTAGCAGAAATTATCGAATTAAATGTAACTCCAAATAAAATGACATGTCTCATTAGAACAAAAAAAAATCCATGCAGAGAGCGGTTTCTCAGAATAGTCAGAAACACTTGAAGAAACCACAGGAATGATTGCAAGAACACGGGAAAAACCATCAAAAAATTGTCAAGAATAATCAGGAGCACACTGAGAAAACCACTATAATATTAACAATAATAATCGGAAGCACACGGAGAAAACCATCATAATATTGGCAAGAATAATCAGAAGCACACGAAGAAAACCGCCACAAGTTTTCTTTGATATCATTAAAATACAAAAAAAAATTAATAAAAAATAAATACGAAAAAAAATTCAAACATTCTGCTAGCTAGTGAACTTCTCATTGTTGAGCATGGATTTTTTTTTGTTCTAATGAGACATGTCATTTTATTTGGAGTTACATTTAATTCGATAATTTCTGCTACTAAATCAAAACTTGCAATATTTTTATCAGGTGGAATTAACAAATATCATTACTCAGTCAAATTAATATTACGCTATGAGACATCTGTGGAGCACCAACATGCAAGACGAACTTCCTTTTCCTTGGAGTCTAACGAAGCCATCCTTCTTTTGCGATCGTTAGTGAGCATCCCGCATCCCGCATAAAATAACTAAATATTATTTACCTGCAAGCGACATGTGGCGATATCTGTTGTTGAAAAGCAGAACTACATGCATAAAGCCTACTTTTGCATGAGATATATTAATTCTCGCTGATGAAATATGAAAAAATTTCTATTTAAGTATTGAATCTAATTTAAAACACTCAATTGGTATCTGGCATTAGTCTCAGTAACTAATATGAATTCCGATTTGGGATCTGACGCTGTTTCAAAAGAACATAGGTGTAAGTTTTGCAGTAAAGAATTTATCTTGAGAAAGAATAAAAGACAACACGAGAAGAATGACTGTGTTAAAAATTCACTGCGCAATATGATAAGTTGTGTTCGATGTAGCAAGTCGTTTACACGGAGAGAGAGCCTAAAAAGACATGGCAGAACTTGTAGCGCCAAGCCTGCGTACAAGCTAGAGGACAACGATGAATCTACTAGCCTAAGGAAGAGTGATCTGCATTACGACAATAATTTTCTTGGCTCTTCCGATCTCGACAAAGAACTTAAATTGAAGAAGGTTGATGATTTACGGAAAAATGAAGACAATGGAAGAATCCTTAACGTGAAAAGTGAGAATATATTCCAGCCGAATTCAAGTAGATCTTTCCTACTTTGTAAAAATGATGGACTCCTAAAAAGGAAGCACGAAGACGATGAAGACACTTCAACATCATCAACATCGAATTATTACGGTAAATTGGGTGAAGACGATTCCTTCTACGGTGATTGTTACAGTGACTCTGAGGCTGTTGACAAAGACATAGACTATGATGAAGCACCTAAAGCTGCCAAGATCGAAGAATGTGGCGGTGTCCTGAGACCGAAACGATGGAAACGACGTGATATATTAAATAAATCTGACCAAGCTTGTGATGATCACCGTCTCAAACATGAAAGTTACCCTGAGGTTGGTGGTAAAACGGAAGACACCAGAGATCATAATATTTATTATAAAGGTGCAAGGAAGATGGTGGTAGAAGAGAATGATTACACATCATGGAAAGATCCAAACATATTGGTTGACCGGCTAAGACTACTACATGGTTCGCTTTGTGCAGGAAACTATTCGTGCATCAAAGAAATATCCTTCATACTCAAGGAACTGAGGAATGTTGGCTACATACAATATTGACTTGTTTTACTTGCATTTGTATAATGTAAAGCAATAAAATAAATAATTTAAATTATAAGAATGTAATGTTTTTATTTCTTGTATTATGATTTCTTACTAAGACTTAGATCTCGTAACTTGTGCTTCCTTTTTGCCTTTTTTAGTTGATGGAGCTTCCAAATGTGCTTCCTTATTCGATGATGCATCCAAAATGTGCTGCCTTTTCGTTGTCGGTGCTTCCAAATGTGCTGCCTTTACGTTGTCGGTGCTTCCAAATGTGCTGCCTTTTCGATGACGGTGCTTCCAAATGTGCTGCCTTTTCGTTGTCGGTGCTTCCAAATGTGCTGCCTTTTCGTTGGTGGTGCTGTCTTTTCGTTGTCAGTGCTTCCCTTTTGTTGATTGCGCGTAGTACAAAATGTAGTGATTGAATATTTACTAATTTAAAACCTCTTGGTGTTACTAAAATATTTTTTAAGGTTACTTGGTCCTTTAGTATGTTTAAAAAATGTCACGTTGGATTAATAGAATATAATTAGATAACGACGAAGTTCATGTGGTCCTGAAATGACTAGCCTATACGTCTGATAATGTCATGACTCGGTCTTATGGACTGAAGACAATTGATCTATATGTGTGGCTTTGTACATGAACGGCTTATATGTTATTCAGATTATTGAAAAATTAGACTTTCATAATAGGCTAATCGGCACTGATTTAATTCGTTGGTCAGGTATATTGACTTGAGTTGTTTTTCGTAGAGCGAATGATTAATAAACTCCGCGAAAGGTAATGGAAAACAGAACCTAACATTTATTTAATAATTAGTTACAACTGTCACTGGTCAAGAATCGAACCGTGGACAGGGATCCATCGATTCGATTTGTAAGTTAATGAGTGATTTTTTTGATGAATTTTGGATTTTTTTCCGCTTTTCTAGCTACATTATTACATGATTTCAAGATGGCGTCCGAATTTCAAGATGGCGGGGGGGCACCTCGGTAATAAATGATTACTGCACTGTAGCAGGTTAAAATAAAATTAACCAGATGTAAATGTACTCTATAATATGAGTACACACACAAGATGACGTACTCCAGCAGTTGGTCGCTCCTGGTAGCATGTACTGAACATTAAATGTCGGGTCCATGATGGTCGACAAGGACAAAGTCAAATTTCAAGGTCAAGGTCAAATTTCAAAGTCAAGGTCAAATTTCAAAGTCAAGGTCAAATTTCAAGGTCAAGGTCAAAGTTCAAGGTCAAGGTCAAAGTTCAAGGTCAAGGTCAAATTTCAAGGTCAAGGTCAAATTTCAAGGTCAAGGTCAAAGTTCAAGGTCAAGGTCAAAGTTCAAGGTCAAGGTCAAAGTTCAAGGTCAAGGTCAAATTTCAAGGTCAATGTCAAAGTTCAAGGTCAAGGTCAAATTTCAAGGTCAAGGTCAAATTTCAAGGTCAAGGTCAAATATTCAAGGTCAAGGTCAAATTTCAAGGTCAAGGTCAAATTTCAAGGTCAAGGTCAATTTCAAGGTCAAATTTCGAGGTCAAGGTCAAAGTTCAAGGTCAAGGTTTAAGGTCAAGGACAAAGGTCAAGGTCAATGTTCAATGTCAACAGTTGAGGACAAAAGTATGGTGACCAGATAATTATACTACATGACTTGATGTAAGTTTTTGGACATACGCCATTGCTAAGAACTTTTTCTGTTGAAGAAAAACTAATAAATAAAATAAATAAATAAAAATACTCAAAAAAAGACAAAAAACACACAAAACTAAGCAAACAATTGCTGTTGTCAACAAGGATATGAACACCACAAAATATTCCGAAACAGGAATATGGTCAGCAAACAAAGAAAAACAAAGAAAAATGTACTAAGAGAACGAAAAAATCCCCACAAATGATGACAACACAAAATATTGAAACCCAAAATAATTCAGCACAACAGTTGAAGCGAGACAAGAAACATGACAAAACGAAAAGACAAACAAATACAATAGTTTTACCTAAACAGAAACAAGCGACGTTTCGGGAACTGCTATCTGCTCCCGTCCTCAGGCAGAGACGCACATGGTACGGAAACACAGGTGCGACATATCCTTGTTGACAACAGCAATTGTTTGCTTAGTTTTGTGTGTTTTTTGTCTTTTTTTGAGTATTTTTATTTATTTATTTTATTTATTAGTTTTTCTTCAACAGAAAAAGTTCTTAGCAATGGCGTATGTCCAAAAACTTACATCAAGTCATGCACTCCCATTGCACAAATCTTTTAAAGATAACAATTATACTACATGTTATCGGCACACTCTAGCAAACGAAAACAAGATGGTGGTCTCCAGCGGATGAAGACAAGATGGCGGACATGTCGTCATACCAGCTGACGATATATATGTTTTGAAAAAAAGTGCTAGGAGTCAGTCTGCCTGCATCCACCGTTGAGGAAGGAGCCTGTCGCCATTTTTAGTTTTTTTTGGACTCACCGGGTTTGAACCGAGGACGGTGATCGATATAATCAATCAGAATTCGAATAAGTTAATTTTTTGATGAATTTTGGAATTTTTTTCATTAAAATCGGATAATAATTAAAGATTTTCAAGATGGCGTCCAAATTTTCATATGGCGGCCGTAACAAAAATTGCAACGGTGACGTCATCATCCAATATGACGGAAAACACATCACCGGAATTTTCTAGAACACAATGACGTCATCCAAAATGGCGGATCCAAGATGGCGGATCCAAAATGGCCGCCGTGATCTACTTGTCCCGTTACGTTATGTCCCGTTACGTTATGTCCCGTTACGCTGTGTCCCGTTACGCTGTGTCCCGTTACGCTTATCCAAGATGGTCGCTGTGACGTCAGAATCCAAGATGGCCGCCGTGACGTCAGAATCCAAGATGGCGGAGCCGGCTCTCGGCTCCACTACCTGCATCCTGTTTCCGGAGCCCCATTCATATACTACTAATTAAGATTAATTTGTTGTAATATTTTTTAAGCATAACTAAATAATTTCAAGAATATAACTATATGCATACTAACGTAATAATGTTTGTTATTTCCAGCAAGCAGATCACGAGAAGGCATTTTTTAATTCGACGTAAATAATACAATAATTTCATCAAGATATTGTATTTTAAATATATATAGCAATTTCGAAAAAAAAGTTTAATGAATTTGGCAAAACAATCAGTGCAGATAATTTTTAGCTTCATAAATATTGTATTAAAATAATTATAAATTTTATAAACTGTACTCGCTATACAGTTAGAATATAATGGGATAAAAACATGTGTACTACTAGGATAGATACTCTTCAATATGCAAAATATAGTCTTTAGTGTAAATAGTGTAAATTAACAAATAAAAATACAATTTAACAGTTTATATTTTTGAAAATTATTTTACAAGACAATTGATCATAGGAAATACTTCATGTTCTTTCTTTTTTAATTAACAAATAAAAATATATTTTAATCTTATGGATAGTACATAAAATATTTACAATATTTTTCAGGTAGCCACAAAAAATTTAAATTTATTTACTTAAATTTACAACAAATTTGTAACTCTCACAAATGCAGCTCAAAAGGTTTAATGCTTATGACTTGCACAAATACTATTTTATTCTCAGCGTACAATCGCGGCAATAGCACGATAGCAGACGAACAGAAAATACATGAAAACGGCAAATATGGCTGTTATAACATCACTCAGGTGGGACTAAAGTATGTCTCGGTATTATTAGTTGGGGTATTTCTACTAGCAGTCTCCAAGGAGGAAAGAGAAGTTAGCTTGTTCGAACCGAGGATTCCAAAGTAGATGACACATGTACGTTTTTTTATTTAAATATTATTTTTATTACTGTTTATTTGATTGACATCAACGGGTTTGAACTGACTACTACTAACTGAATGGTGAAAGTACGTTATTTTAAAAATAATATTCGTTTTATAATTTTAAATAATTTTTCACCTGTATTGTTTATTTTTTTAGATATTTTTTTATTTAATTGACATTGGTGGGTTTCGAAACCATAGACTACGAACGCCATGACATAAAACACTTTTTATAACGTCTTTTTTATAATTTTCTTTACATTGTTTAACTTTTTTGGTTTACTTATATTTATTTATTTTAATGGTAGACGATGGTCAAGATTGTGTCAGATAAGCCTGTTTTTTCTTTAGTTTTCCAGCATTTGAACAGGAATTCGGTGTCTGACAGGGGGAAAATAAAGCCTATTTGAGGAATTTTCAATTTTTCTGTAAAATAATGCGATATGTTCCCTTAAAAATAGGAATTATTCATCGAACAGAGTATTATTTCCTCAAAAAAGTGACATTTAAAATTTTTTGAGTGTTGTTTAGTTGTTTTGGGGGGTTTTAGTCAATCTCCTCCCTTTACTATTAAGCATATCGGCTCCTGTGCTTAACCCAGAACTGTAATTTACATCTACTAGTCATATATTACAAAATGCATTTTGAACTAGAACTTAACTTCTGCTGTATTGATTCTAATAGATCGCAAGTTATTAGAATTACATATTTAATAAAAATTTAATATTTAACTGTTTTATTCATCGTGTAAACATTCATAAATATGATTTGAGCTGTATAGTTTGTAAAGCAATGGAATCGTTCATTTTTAAATATTTTTTTAATACGTACATTTTCCAGCTGAGTTTTTGTAAACAATCATGAACTAGTTGTGGCTTGAAGGAGACTTCGTAATTTCTAAAGCCTTTTCGGTATGTTTTCATGTTGCCGTATTTTACATAGGTAACTATGTGCCTTAAGGCGCCAGTCGTTAATAGAAGAATTGAGTTCTTGCAATCATCTACGCAATACTTTTGTGACAAAACATAACATAATTAAGAAATTACAAAGATACACCACTTTATGTCCAAATTTTTTTAATGTGACCATTATATCATTGATATCTTCAGACACAAAATATGTTGATGCAAACGTAAATAAGTGTTCGCTAGACAAAGTTTTAAAAATAAATTACTCTCGTTGTCAGGGATGATAAATACATTTTAAAAGTTTGGCTACCTAAAAATTTAACCATCGATATAACAAATATAATTTACTCACATACACATATATTGGTATAGTGGATAGTGTGTCCTGCTGGTAGGCCAAGAGGCGCAGGTTCT
Source organism: Bacillus rossius redtenbacheri (assembly GCF_032445375.1). Taxonomy (NCBI): domain Eukaryota; kingdom Metazoa; phylum Arthropoda; class Insecta; order Phasmatodea; family Bacillidae; genus Bacillus; species Bacillus rossius. The sequence continues at coordinate 32,429,130 of NC_086331.1, forward strand.
AATCCTGGTCGGGGAGCGGATATTTAATATCTTATTCCTGAGTTCAGGACTGCGTGACTGTTCACATCCATCCCCCGGAAGGCAACGGCAAACCATCGCCTGTGCTCACGACAACCAGTAGTGCGTAAAACGTCTCATCATCATGATATTGTTTTATAAATGACTAACCTATTGGGTACTTATCTCACATTTTCGTGCTTCCACTTGTTGTGAAAATAAATCTGAAAGGAATTTAATTTACATATTTTTAAACCAAATTTAGCAAATGTTTGTTCTCCGCTTATTAATCGAGTTAAACTATACCTTTATGTATCCTTCATAAACTATCTAATTTAATATAAAGACATGATACGAAATCATTTTAAAACGAAGGTAAACCTTACACACGTTAACATAGTCCCAATTTACAATTTCTCACAAGAAATTTTTCTAGTTATGGATACCTTATAATCCTGAATAGAAGAGTTTGTTCTAAGTAAGAGACCAAAATTAAATAAGATGTTAGTGAATAATATAACAGAAAAAAACTTTGCTTTTATCTGATGCCAAAAGGCAAGAAACTCAGATGTACAAGAAAATTAAAAGTCGAACTAATAAAACTACATTGAAGTAAATAAAGCTTCCTAAATCAAACTGTACTAAGGGTTCAGTAATTATTAAAATTGAATGGATTTTTGTAAAAACGTAGCTATATACAAAATTATGACTGAAATTATACGTTTATGAAGACTTGTCATGGACATATTTGAATAGTTCATGCCATCATAAGGCTTAGCTATGAGATTGTTTGGATTCAATAAATACGAAATTATATTTAAACCCTTTTTAACATTATATTAATTATTGGAAAAATTACGATATTTATTTCACCATAACTGCTTACTAGGTAGTTTGATACCATAAACATGCACAATAGCAATGAAATATCCACAAACGAACAGAAATATAAATGAAATACCCATTTTTGGTGTGTATAAAATATTCAGTCATTGATCATTTAGTTTTCTTCAAAAGTTCGTTGTTCACACGAAGCTTCATGTGATTCCACAGACATCGTCTGAGTGATCTTGAATTATTGGCCACAAAATTAAATCTCGCAGGAATCAATTTAATCTTCAGGTATGAAACAGCACGTCTTTTATAATTTCTCAATATTCTGTTTGTTGATGGGGTCTCTGCCAGTTATATATGATTTTGTAACTAGCAGTAATATTCCGAGGTCTTTTTCAAGTAACGTCTTTGTGGAATCGGTGCACATATCCATTCACTGCGACTTTCACAACGATCTTCTTCGAAGATTATTGTAAGTAATGGTGTTTGGCAATATTAAAGGGTTATCTTGACTCTCAACCACATTTATTCATCTCCAGAAAAATTACCAACACTTTTATGAACAAGTGCATGGTACTTCACCGGCAGGGCTACCAACTGTCTACGTTCAAAAAAATGTAGGTTTCGGACTCGCCCCTTAGTACACCAAACTAATAATTGGCCTGATGTTTATGCGATGTTCTGACTTTCGAATCAAACCACTGTATCGTTGATATGAAAAAAAAGATTAGATTAAAAACATCAAAGACTAATAATTTTCTTGTATTGTATTTTTTTTTTTGACAAATTTAGTGTTGTATTGCTTCTTAAATTTTGTGATATTTCAGACACTACTATTTGGCTTTCATGGTTATGATATTTTGCATACAAATAATATTTGTACCCTCGCATATTAAATGATACCTATCTAAGAATAATATTTTCTGCACTCTCAATTTAGCTGAAATCTTACTTATTTATACACTTGCCATGGTACTTACATATATTTTTAATGTGATTACAGTTTTATAACAGGTGCTTAAAATATCACGTCGCAAGGAAAAATGCTGGTTACAACTGAATTTTCGTTCTGAAAAAAAATAGCTTCCCGAGTACAACAATTTGAAGATATTTTGAAAAAAAAAAATTAGAAAAAAAATGAAATAGCATTTACATTAAAAAATAAATGCACTTTTTACTTTAGGTAATTATTTATTTTCGTTATACGTAAAGAGATGATACACGCAATTAGACCTTTCACGATTTCAAATGTTACATCACTGCAAAGTATAGTAATTACGGACTAGAAAAATTGGCGTTTACAATGACGTCTAGGATAGGCTCCATTATCCTCTGGGTACTTGAGCGAATATTCCTTGCTCATTGGCTGCTGACTTGTGAGGTGTCTCAACTGGGTAGCTCGTGATTCGATACTTCCTTGACTGACGGTCTTGATTTGGCCCAGATTCCTCCAGGTTAACAGTTAACCAATAGCAGAAGCAGCACAAAGGTACGTTTATTTGAATCTCAGAATATCACGAAATGAATCCGAAAATTTTTCCGATCTCTTGTAGGGATTGATTAATCTAAAATAATGACATAGACTTGCGAAATTTATGGTTTACACTGGTTGCAATAGCATTGACAACATAAATGAGTACATACAAAATCGGAGAACAAGCTAATTTCAGATGATGTCAAATGAAATTTGAGTAGACAGCAAAGAAAATAAAAGAGTACATGTGATAAAAGTTAAACTTCTTTGGCAATTCAAATCTTGACCCGTAAGTATATCGTAAGGGGTAAAACGGCAGCAAGAGAAAAAGAGAGAAAGAAGAACATTTTTCTAAATAAACACGAATTAACAAAATTATTACTCATTTCAAAATAAATCCTCAGGATATAAATAATTATTGATTAATCAATAATTAATAACTTAAAACAAATATTACTAACTGTTGAAATAATTGCACCATCAAATGTTATACAACTTGTTCGGCACTCCGTGACCGGAAAACTAAACGGCATGGACCTACCAAACAGTAATTATTTACATTATAACCATATTGCGTCAAAGTGAAAACAATATTCCACGCACGGGATTTGTTTGGACATTTTTTAAGTAGCAAGTTCTCAGTTGGACTTTACATATACCTATAAACGCCCGTGGGCTCATAAATAATATAACGTGTGTGTTATTTAGTTAATTAAATAATAATTCGGGACAAATAAATACCCTGACAAGCATTATACCAGCAAAAATATTTAGTTACACAGCTAAAACCATACTCATATAACACTGTTTAACAAAACAGAATTGAAAAGTAACTAAAATAATACGTACTTGAAAGAACACAAGTTTCTTGTGAGTATGGCCCGTGGCACGGTGCACTATAACCTCAAACCCCGTTGTGTTGCCCTCTGCCCAAGTCGGGGTGGCGTTAGGCGCAGGCGGGTCCCTACCGCAGTGACCCGCCTATCCCTGCAGCATGGCGGGGTTCAACATGAACCGCACTCTGCCACGTGGAGCCCGCGGCCCACCAAGTTTTCTGCACCGTCCGCAACCTACTAGCGTCAGAAATAGTTTCACAACAATGTTATTAGTAGAGACCCGGAAAATTCGTGGGTTCAATGACCTCCAGGATAGACTCCAATATCCTCTACACACTCGGGCAAATGCCAACTGTTCATTGGCTGCTGACCTGTGAGTCGTCTCGCTGGGTGGCCTGTGATTTGACACTTTTATGAGTGAGGGTCTCCAGATTAACAGTGAACCATTGACAGAAGCAGCACTAAGGTATAATTATTTGAATTTTAGCATTATACGAAATGAACCCGCGAATTTTCCGGGTATCTAGTTATTAGCACATGATGCACGCGCCTTTGTACTGCATGGTTAATACCCCGCATGGTAGAGTGTATAGGCTTCGGCCTGAGACACACTTAGGTCCTCCCATAACCTAGACCCTCCCCACACACTTAGAATAACTTAGGCTAGGAAAAAAAATATCAATGTTTCACGAAAACGTTGCATTAAAATTCAGCCTTGAAATTTTACTCCCATCGCGCCCAAAGAAGTTTCACTTCATAAAATATTGTTCGTGTTGCCACTATGTTCGACTATGGTGTAATTTTTTTGTGATTAAATTCCTTTCACGGAGTTCTCTATGCTGTCCAGGAATGTAACATTTGACTTAAGGTGAAATTGGCTGGTTCTCGATGTGTATGTATTTATATTTGTTGTTTATGTTTGAGATTTTTCAATGGAAAACAGTGTAAACTTCATATGTGCGTGAAATAATTTTGAATTCAATGCCGCCAATTGCAAAAATTATTTAATTTCCTCTTTTTTCCTCTCTTCTTACACATTGATTACGATTCACTAAATTAAACAGGAAAATGCATCACTCAAAAAACCAAGCTTGTTTATGAATGCATCTAGTCACTTTAAACAAGTAGCGGTATTTTGACTAATATAAAAATGTGAAAAATTGTAACAATTGACGAACAAATAAAAATAACATAAGATATATTTTATAAGTCTTCTTTAAGTTTAAAGTTAAAAAAGTAATCAAATAAAAGAAAGTATAACATAGTTTCAAAAAAATTTATATAAATAAAATAAAAGGCAAAAAAGGAAAGTATATGTACACAGATTAATACAGTATATAAACACTTAATTAAATATTACAGAAATCTCTTCATCAGTTAAATTATTCAGCCAAAGATTGGCATATTTGTTAATTAGAAGAAAAAAAATTGTTTTCCATTTTTCAGGAAAAATAACTAAAAATTTTGTAAGCAAAAATTCTAAATATCTCTGTGAAATTGTTTTATTTAATATGGAAATCGGTAAATTTATGTTCTGTCTCTACTGTATGGGATAATTATAATAATTCTAAATATCTCTGTGAGATTGTTTTATTAAATATGTAAATCGGTAAATTTATGTTCTGTCTCTACCGTGTAGGATAATTATAATCAACATAAGTGAATTATATTTCCCTTCGATGTATAGATACTTGGTGGCATCAAAAACTCTTAAAAGTTTAAAAAGTTCCTTGGATTAAAGTGTACGGTTTTTTTAAAAATGACTCTTAGAATAAGTTTCTGAATTGTAATAAGTGGTTTAATTGACGTTTTGCTCACTCCCCCATATGGGCCAGAATTCCATACTGCAGAACAGCCTGAAAAATATAAAAATAAACCATTCTAATTCCTTCAGTTTAAAGAAGAGATCGTGGTGTAAATCACATCAAACTGAGGATCAACTACGCCACGCCCTGCATCGTAGAAAAGAGAGAATTCCTGAATAATTCGCCGCTTTTTGCGTTTCGCGCAGTTTTCCAGAAACGCCAAGTGAGGCACCACAATGGTTACCACAGACTTGCGCTCGGAAGAAGTCTAGAGCCAGCCTTAGAGTAGCAGAGCTCACAACAGCGAAGGATATGATTCGACAGCAAAATGTCGCTGTGATGTGAACAAGCTGTTCTCAACAGCAGCGGTGAACAAAAATAAACGATTACAGGTAAAATGCTTGTGGTAAATACATACGCGTTGAACATAACACAATCGTCAATGTTAACACGTATTTTTTTATCTTGAAGTTAAAAATAATATGTTTTATTAATATAAAACTTTTATTTATGAAAAATAACTAGGTGTGACATTTAAATAAATTTTTGGTAAAACATTGCACTTAAAATAACATTATTGCAATGAACCAGTCTAATGATCTGTCGGAAACCAAATTCTAACACTCATTCCGATAATGTCGAGCCTTCGACGCGAAAGAAATAGAGAAACTTTCTTATCGTAAAGACTGTCGCACTGACGTCACAGATGTATCGTACGTGAATGGTTAGGATACAATGTATTTAATCGCTGTCACACCCATCGCGTAGCGCCTGTCGCAATAATGAGATTCCAGTGTCATTACGATCTTCGTGGTTTTTTGAGTTCGCGCCTGGAAAATGTTTGTTTTCTTTAATGGTTGGTTTGGTGGGGTTTTGTGCGTCGCGTGGCCATGAACAGAGGATTATAAGGCAAAGGGATGTCCGAAAGAAATGTTGTTTACGAACCATTTGCATCCCGAGTAGGTGTTCATAAATTAAAATCCTGCCCGGACGCTGAGATATTACACACGACCCTAGCAATGCCGCCTGAGTAGAGACCGGGAAAACTCGTGGATTCATATCGCGGTACGCTAGAATCCAAACACATGTACCTTCATATCGCTTCTGGGACCAGCTCACAGTTCATCTAAAGGAATTTGAGCCAGTGAAAAACCTTCAACCAAAGAAGTGTCGAATCACAGGCAAAACAATTAAGATGACTAACAAGTCAGCAGCCAACGAACTGGCGTTATTCACCCGACTGTGCATTCGACTGTGTAGTACATCCTGAAGGTCATCAAAACCACGAATTTTTCCAGTCCCTAGTGGTGCGTAAGATAAAAAGAAAATAGTTTTCATCTTTCTTAGTTCACTTCAAATGTGGATGATAGAAACGGAAGCTGGAACGCAAGGGATTGAAATTTGGCCGATGGCTTGCTTTGCGTTTTATCATCTTGCGAATTTTATGAAGAAAAAAGAGCATTTTAAATTGTCAATAAACTTCTTTTGGCTTTCGAAGTTGATCCGCGTCCAAGTAGTAGATTTTAATAATTTGATTTCCCAAAATGAAGATTCCTGCTGTAATTCAGAGCGAAAAGTCAGTGCTTCCACTATAATGTGGCTTGGCTTTGAAAGTAAGCATATTTAGGGACACCTGTATTTCGCGAATACATTTCGTGTCAAGGTATTTCACAAAATACTGTAGCTTTTCTCCTGTTGTTATTGGCTGAGGTCGGGGAGAGGTGTCGTCCCGCTCTTGACGGGGTCAATGAGAATGTGGTCACCGTACTGCTGCACCCTCACAATTTGCCATGACTCTTAGAAAAAGCTACAGTGTTTTGTGAAATACCTTTACATGAAATGAAATCGCGAAATACAGGTGTCTCTAAGCATATTTCATTAGAAAGACAACGGCCACAAAAATGTGGAATATATTTTAATTGGATAATGTCATCATTTAAGTTTTTGCGTTCTTTAAACAATTCTTTCAATGGGTAAGATAGATTGCAATCATTATTTTGGACATGCACCATTGCTAGTTTTCACTGAATGTCAAAGATAAAAATAGAAGAACGAACGAATAAAGTTTAATACACAAGCAAACAGTAAAACAAGCCATAATCAACCAATGTTAAAAGTTAATTTAAAATACAGCACGGAGAATTCCGTAGAAGGAATGGGTAAAAACAATATCACAGCACAAACGAACACGGGGATGACACCGTTGAAAAAGTTGTAACAACAACAGTAAATTTCTTTGTGCTATCTAGATATGCAGCAATGGACATCAGCTGACATTACATTGTTCTCCGTGTGCTTATGAAGGCATCTTTTCTGTCTATAATTAAGTCATTTATGACAACCAGTCTTAACCTAAAATATATTGTTTTAGTCCACGAAATTATTTTCGATAACTAGATAACTACGATCAAGCGAAACTAGGCAAGGTTTTATTGCGTGTTACCATGCTACGTGTAGTTAAAACGAAAACTGACATTGAAAAGTATTTTTATGTAGCAACTACTTCATTTATCTTGAAAATGGTTTTGCTTTAATTGATTATTTTTGTACTCCACAAGCATAATTATCTTTTACAGAAAAAATATATATTTTGTAACCAGAATTTCCATACTGCGTGATTACTTAAGCAAATGTTATGAAAAAGGTGCCACAATAATAATGTATGTACCGTGACCAGTTATAAGTGAGTAATATTTCAGCTGAATTGAGAGTGGGGTAATAATATTTCCTATAACAGTGTATTAAGTTTGCAAAGGTTGAAAATTTAATCAAAAATTTGGCAATATCATACATTTGAAATCAAAAAATAAGTATCTGTATTTCCTGAATTCCGTAAAGTAAGAAGGAAAGCAGAAATGTTAAAAAAGTTTTGAAATAATTAGTCAGAAATGTATTATTTAATTATATTTATATGTATTATTTTTAGTTATATAATCTTAATATAATCTTTTCGTGGTCAATTTTTGACGCGATTACGACGATACAATGGCGTTGATGTGACAGTAAAAACATGGCATAAACCATCAGCAAGTTTCTTCGTTTGATGTAATAAGGGACTCAAGTTCTGGGATTCATTATCTTTCAACACTAGAAAGTTTTAAGCCATGTCGGCGAAGCAGCCTTCAACTAATCATCAAATAGCTGGTAATTTCTATGAAGACAATTAAATGTAGTCGCAACGCAAGTAGAGTCCTTCTGTATCTCCAAACATACATACTATGCCCGGCAGATATCTTGGGGTCTGAGCTCCCTAGTCCTGTCTGGCGGGGAGGGGAGGGCGAAGAGGAAGCGATACCCTATTGTCAAGGTCAGTGGCCAGGTTTGTACTAGCAGCACAGAAAACATTCGGCGCGTGACTTCCTACACTACGTAAGTCTGTATCCACGTCCGTGGGGGCCCCAGGGCGGTAAGGCCTTTTAGCTAAGAGCGCTGGGTTACCAAACCAAAAGTGAGAAATCCTATGAATTGTACTTGTATTACATAAGTGTAACATTGTGTAAATTGCAGTGGTTGTGCTCGAATATTTGTACTCATCTGTCAGGAGAAGTAACAAACCATTATCTAAACCTGCAACGTTTTACTTTGTCCCATTAAATATACTTACGGTGTCTGCTAATTATTATGCTAACCAAAATTAATTGAAATGTTAACTCAGTAACTAGCGAAAACCAGACACGATTTATTTTGGAAAACTAGGTCACTTAGTATTTAAAACAAATTTATAACTATGCTTCTCAACTCATTGTGTTCTCAAAGTTAATTAAAACAAAAGTCTTACAAGAAAAAGCAAACGACCAAAACATTACGCAATTGTAGCTCTCCGCGCGAAAGCTATCTCACAATTGATGACGCAGGAGCCAGTATAGCCCTTATCGTTCTCCGGTTACCGTACCTAAAACGTTCAATTTAGCGCTGGATGTACATTTAAGTAAACATGGAGCTTGTTATGTTATATTTGCTGCTTTAACTTCATGTCAGTCCTTTAGGAAACACCTGACTACCAACGTTAATGGCATTTAAAAAATGCTTGTGTATGTGTGGCTTTATATTTTAATGCACCTATAATCGATTATTTATTATAAATGTAAATACAATTTGCATTGTACTTCCACTTTAGAATGCATATTATAACCTTCAAAACCTCATATACCTATATTATATGATAGAGATGGGTCGAGTCTTGGTTTATCGAGTCGAGCCGAGCCGAGTTGGGTCAGATTAACTCGACTCGAAAACCGAGTCACATATTTTATCAAGTTCGAGACTCGAAACACGTTTCGAGTTAAGTACCAGCATCGTGATATTATAGCACTTTATTATAGGTTGTCTTAACGTTTTCGCCAAATCATTAATACAGCAAGAAATGATAATGACCTTTAAACAAAACAAATCCCGTGCAAACCTAACCTTGCCCGCTACCGTGCTACGGCGCTATAATAGGTACAAGTGCAACCAAACCTAGGCCTACCTTCATTTATGAACGTGACGTCGTAACGTGATTTTGTCGATAGTGGCGACAGTTTATAGGACAAAATTATGTCACATGACCATTTTATATAAAAAAAATACTTGGAAAACAGCGTGCACTGTTTTCATTTTGTTTTTCATCCTGTGCATACTTCCAATACGGTACCGCATTTGTTTACAAAATACGTCAATGGATTTTCACTGAAGAAAAATTTGTTGCAAAACGCACATATATTAATAATCATCACGTTTATCGTGCCCCGTTTATTATAACTCGTATAAACAAGAGATTTCCGTAACCTAAACATAAAAACATAAAATAATTATATTGTAATATTTAGTAAATAACACCAAGCCGTGATGCGTGAAAATGGCTGCGTGTTAGGCCAACCAGCCTTGCATTTTGGAACTAAATTTAGCTGTGATCCGCTACGCAGCGCTGCGTGTCAATAACGTTTAGGATAAAATTTCTTTCTTTTTGTTTGAATAAAATATAATAATAACAACGCTCATGCATTTTATTTGGCTATAAGTTACTGATCGCCAAATCAAATGCATGAAATATTTATTTAAAAACATATTCATATTCTTGTAGTTGTAACAAGTTCCGGGCGAATAATCTTGCCGCGGAAAGTGTATTTACATTGAGAATGTGACAATGTGACAAGGCCTATATCCCTTGAGCTGTTTGTTCATGTGGGGATCTGCCGGTGGATCGGAAAAAAAAAAGTTACGTAACTCGGGAAGCCTTCTTTTCACAGACGAAAGAGCCAAACTCCCGATCGTACATCTTCGTTTTTTTTTGGTTCATTGTAAATAAATATGGCGGTGTTGATAAAAGGAAATACTATAAACAAGGCAACAGTATTTATTTGTACGCCGCCATATTTTTCGTTTGCAGTGTGTCCGTGAATGTTTATTTTGGACAACTCATGATAACTATGGTCAATTTGGTTAGGTTAGCTACATTATAAATACTTTAAAACATTGTGGACGGTTGATTTGGTTAGGATAGCTACATCAAAGATACTGTGAAATCATGTTGAAATAAAGCTTAGTTTTTTATATTTAAATAACATAATGATTTGAATTAATCATTTAAAATATTTAAATAACATAATGATTTGCTAATTAAACATTTAAAATATTTAAATAATGCAGATGCATCTTGGATACACAATTTTTATATCAATGGGTGTAGTAATATTTTATTTATCATATTCGACGCAAAAAATTATAAAATTATGAAACTCGAACTGACTCGACCTCTTCAAAAATTTTGTGACTCGAACTCGACTCGACTCGAAATATGAATTGCTAAACTCGGCTCGACTCGACTCGAAGCCAAAAAACCTCAACTCGTCCATCTCTATTATATTATTTGTTTAATGTAAGTACGAAGTTCTCTTTCCATGATAATTGATTGTATTAGGTGACGAAAAACAAAATTAAGTTAAAATTAATTACTATTATTACTATTCTTATTACTTCCTCTAGGTACTCCCGTTTTCCCCGTTCTGTCATTTCGTCAACGCTTCATTCTCATCATTTCTCCACAATAGGCTATCAAGACCTTACATGTTAATAGCCGCCCAACTCACACACACCCTAACTGCCCACATATTTTACTCCACTATACACTATGTAACAGTAACGTAGTAAAGATAAATTTCCATTGTTTATTAAATACTTAAAATATCTGTTTTTTTCCTGGCGTAGTCTGTGGGTCATGTGGTTGTTCTTTGCTGACTTTACAAATCCTGACTATGGACCGTTCACTCACACCCGTGTACTTCGCTGCTCTTGCCGTCTGTCTCTGTAAAGGCTCGAGCAGACATTTATTTTTCGCTTCTTCATCACAAAACTGCATCACGGTTTTTATTATTTCCCGCTCTCCGCTATGTATCACTTTACCGCGCCTGTGCGAGATGCCACATTCGCCTTCCATTTTCGAGTATACACTGAAGGGCGATATTTTGCTAACAGCCACTACACGGCTCTCGGCTACGTGTCGCCTGCTTCCCCCTCTTCTTTCTCCGGTCCCGCTGTCCCCGCACCACCGCGCTGAGACACGCCAAGATAACTGCCGGTCACAGTACCTGAGACAACAATCATTAATTTACTCTGGGACAATGCCACTCCACTCATACAGGAAAAAATCAAAAATTAAAAAAGAAAATTGAAAATCATAATTTACTGTCAGAAATAACCATGTATTGGTAACAAAGTATTAAATTGACGAATATATGGATACATTTAATTAAGTCTTAAACTAGTTTACACACAAAAAAATTGGAAACCTATTATCCTCGCAACAAGACACCAGCCAATTACATCCGCTCTTAGGTGCACGGCCAATCAAAGGATTTCTCTCTCCTGTCGTTGGCCGCGCCAAGAGAGGGATAAACCACCTTTTTTACAGTGTTCTGTCAGTCTGTTTGTGCCTGATGGCGGGAACAGATCTCAGTTCCCGAAACATCGCTACTGTTTTGTGTTGGGTAGTCTTCTGTGTTCGTCTCTGACGTCGTCGTTGTTTTGTCAGAATGCATACCTGCTTCATTTCATCGTTGGGTTCACGTGTGCACCACTGCATTGTCGGTGTGTTTTACAGATTATCGTTCAGTGTCATCGTTGGGTTTCTCTGTGTCACTGTGTTTTGTTGTGTTGTGGGTTGTCAATATTTACAGTTTTTGTTATAACTCTCATCGTTTTCGTATGTGCTTTGATATTGTTTAGACTTATTACTTCCGTGGAATTCTCAGTGCGGTCTTTACAGTCAACGTATAACATCGGCTGATTTTGGCTTCTTTTGTCTTTGTTTTTTGGTCTTTCTCTATCGATTCTTCGGGTTTTCCCTTTTACATACAGTGCAAACTAGCAAAGCGTATGTAAAAAAATAATCATTTAAATGAACTTACTTTGTTGCGTTGTTGTGAGTATTTTGTAGTTTGTTAACCCAGCTTAAGACCTTACAGTCACGCAGACGGTGGAGTGGCATAGACTCGTTTTTCACTTTTCAGAGGTCCTATGTTCGAAAACAGTTGCGATCTGGCTTTCCGAGGTTCCCTGATAAAACTCCAAGTGGACCCTGGCAGACTCTCCTCAACATCTCTGTTCTGTTACCGTGTTACGAGGTGTGATAAAAAAAATAATGTCAATATTTTTATTACAAACAAAGTAATTAACTGACATCAAATTCGAATTAATCTCCTTTAAAATACTCTCCTTGTCTAGCGATGCGCACTTAAACCAATTTTTATTTCATGATTTAAAGCATTTCTGGAAAGTTTTCTCGGAAGGTTCTTCAGCTGATCTTTCGTGGTCCTCTCAATGTCTGGAATAGTGTCAAAACGTTTTCCATTCACCACAACTCATTATTCTGGTCTCCATTTCGCAAAGTAAACTTATTGCCAACGCGTTGTACGAAATCTATAATTAGAGACACGGAAATTTTCATGTAGTTGCAAATTAGAATGCAAAACTTCTCACTCTCGCACTGTGTTAATGAATGGACCACAGTTATTTGGACACGCCCCTCCACGACCGTGAGCCAACGATGTCCAGTTAGGAGAGAAGTAAGCGAATCAGGTAGTGCCAATTAATAAGGTTAAAATCGTTCTCGCTAAGAAATCAACCAATGGGAAAGCAAACATGAGAAGAGCAAACCTATGAGATTGAATTCTACCGTGAGCCCAGAAGAATCCGAGAAATTTCCGTGTTTCTATCCAGAAGCGCAAAAGACGCGGTAAACACGACCTCACTCTTCCGGCTCTGGAAGCCGACTGACATGTCACAACTTGTTCAAACTTGAAACTGACTATCTCAACTGATCAGGCTGATGTAGCGATGGTAGTTCCTGCTATAAAAATCCATTAGCCGTCTTTTTTTATTACACCTCGTAATGTCTCTATAGGTATTCCTGCCGACGAGACATACAAAAAAAATTTTTAACGTGTGTTTACTTACGTTAACGCGCTAGATGTTAGACATTTAATAATGTTAAAATATAATATTTTGCACTAACATGTAACTTCAGGACTGCCACCATTAAACGACAAAATACGTTAAACATAGCGCAGCGCTGTCAGTATTGAAAAGAGCCAAACAAACGTTTCAATGTATTTTACTCCACTTTTGTTCTAACACAATTTGATTGGCTATTAAATTATAAGTATTTTTATAGTAACGATTATTATACTTGTGTTACGACTATTGAAGTTTACAAAGTATGTTCCAGGATAGTTTCACTATCACTAGGTTTCTATTCGCACAACACTACAATTGGTAGGTCTCCTAAATGTTCACGAAAGTTAATATACACGACTGAAGCTGCCACACGTGAGTCCAACATCTTGACGACTTCGGCTCATAGCCGCAGCAGAAACGCGCTTGCGCAATGGACTTCGACCTGTAAAATTTACGTTTCTTGGTCAGCGCACATTTCGTTACATGCTCGAATTTCACTCCAACGCGCCTCATGAACAATTAGGCCTATAACTTAAAAAAAGTGAATACCCTAGCGTAATACCCTAATACGTAAATATTCTCATTTCATAGAAGCTAGAACCCAGATTTTATTTCAGCTTCTCACACACGTTACTCAAGTCCAGTATCTCAATACAACTGTAATAACTCGGAGAGTGACTGTAAAGTGACGAGTTTGATCGAATAATGCATTTATAAGAAATAAAATGTTCGTCAAAGTCACAGATTGCTGAATCTTCGTAAAATCCAAGCCGGATCGTGAGTTTTAGGCCTGTGTTCCAGATTTAACTACACGGTAAAAAAAGCACTTGGAAAGCAGTTTTTTTTTTAAGCTGTGGAATCAACGTAGTTTCAAAGATTTTGTCTGTTTTCCGAGTGAATCATCTGAAATTTTTCTTAGATGAAAACCTTGGAATAATAATTGATAAACATTAATTGTGGAGCAAGCAAATATCATCATCTGTACAGTCCGTCTATTAACGCTTGGAACACTTTTACAGATTGAAGCTGAATCTTTGCGAAGCCTTATTTTATGTATTTTTTTTACTACAGCGTAGGTTTGTTTATTAATATCAGAACAAGTCAATGAAATCGCATAAATTTGTCCAGATCACATGTCTAAGATATTATATTTAATTTAAGGAAGCATGATTGACTATTGCCCTGCAAGCCACAAAATTGTTTAACATAAAAAATATAATGCTTTATCATTTTATCGTTGAAAGGTTTAAGTACTCTACAAAAATGCTTCACAATATCTAACATATAATTTTGTCAGCTTCAAGTCTATTCATAATCACATCACTAGAAATAAACACTCGTTCCAAGTATCCAAAATTCGTACATCTTTCGCCCACATGGCGTGTAATACAATCACCAAATTCATACATATTTAACCCACATCGCATGTAAGATATGGTGTGATCTACCGGAAAAGCTACAACATACAATTGTTCCATTCAAGGAAAAATATACGACCTTCCTCCTGCCAAGCCCGTTTAATTAAAGGTAATGTTAAATTTAAGTACTGTGATATTTTTGACATAATTTGGTTTTGTTTTATTTGTATGGTATTACGAAGAGACCTGCAAAATTCGCGGATTCATTCGGTGATAGGCTAAAATTCAAACACATATACCTCTTAAATAATTTTGCTATTGACTTACTGTTCATCTGGACGAATCTCAACCAGTTATAAACCTTCAACCAAAGAAGGATCGAATCACAGACAAACCAGCTGAGACGACTTACAAGTCGGCAGCCAATGAACTTGCGTTATTTGCCCGAGTGTACAGGGGTATGTGCAGTCTATCCTGAAGGCCATCGAAACCACGAATTTTGCAGGTCTCTAGGTATTAGTATGTAGTTAACATATTTAATAATGTATTCGCTCTAAAAAAAATTATAATTTAACACCTATGTAGGTGGTAGCTTTATCTCCACATCATATGTGTAGTAAGTGTATTTTAACCTACACAGGTATGTATAAAGACACAGTTTTGTTTTAAAATAACACTTATTGTGTAGGTATAATTTTATACATCGCTGTCGGGTAATTTAACAATCTTGCATTAAAAATCATATTAACACTTTATGCTTAATTTTACACAGTTTAAATAGGTAATTTTACTAATTTGAATTAAATATTAATCTTCACAAACATGGTCTATGTAAATATGCAAGGCATGTATATGTAACATAGTCTAAAATAACACCCTTTTTGTCTGTGTAAAATTACGCTGTTCACTATGTATGTATGTCATTCATAAAATAAATTTATAAATCAATATTTTACTTTATATGACGTCGTGGAAGGTTATGTAGTTCGCTACTAGGTGTCGCTAGTGATGCTTCTTGTAGATACCTTTATACAACCCTATTGCAGGACACTGGCTAGAACCATGATCGCAGATGCTGATCTCGTGTTCCGAAGGCAACGACCTTCGTCGTTAGGCTACATAAACTGGAAATTATCGAATTTTATAAGTTATATAAACTAAGAATATTTGTTTAAACGATATATAAGCTTCTACGAAGCCAGTGAGTAAATAAATATAACTCTTGTTGAATGTGTTATAAAATGCATACAGCTTGTGTAAAATTACACACACCAGATTGGTGTATTATTACAACAAAACAAAATGTTATTTTACTTAATTTTGATGTAATTTTACTATCGCATTTTGCGTGTAAAACTATCAGTAGAATATTTCTTTTTTGCACTGAAACTCAGTTATTTTATCAATATTTCATTTGAAGAATATTACCTACATTAGGTGTAAAATGGCATGATTTAGTGGGCAAATTACACAAGAATGATACCTGACAGGCACAACAGATTACAATGGAGTGAATTTGCACGTTTTGATAGTGCTTAAATACGAACAGATATGTGTAAAATTACAACAAACGTGTTGGTGTATTCTCAATATAACACACAATGACATTTTACTTTTAAGTTGGTGTAATTTTGCAAGGACAATGTGGGTGTTGAACTATCAGAAGAATTGTTAATTTACATGGAAACACTATTTACACCAATGATGACTTTTTAGAATATTAACCTACATTTGGTGTAAACCTATATGACATGAGGGTAAATTTACTCAAGGAATTTGTAAAAGTACACTTACTATATGGCTTTTTTTCTGAATAACACGTCAAAAATGTAAAAAATTCACTAACACTGAATGTGTAAATTTACAATTTTTTTACAGAGTTCAGAGAGATTTTTAATTTAGTCTCGTATAAATTATAGTTAAACAGCTAATAGATTAATTTGGCCGTGTATGAATGGATAAATATAATAATATTTAAATAATGGTATGGTTAAAAATCTCAGTAAAGTGTATTTTCACGGGTATTGCGTCAGTATACCAAGTTCCCTCTATAATTTTTAAACAATGAAATTTGTAAACTTAATGTAAAATTATTAGCAGTGTACTTTTACCCGGTACAAACGGCTGGGGGGCAAGAAATTAATGTTCTTTGTTTAAGGATATAATTTATAATACCAAAACACCTTTAAAATATAAGCTTACAGTTCTAAGGAAAATTTCTTTTCGATATCGAAGCTATCATTTTTAATTTATATCAGTAGATTATACTGGTTGGCCATACATTCTCTGCAACATAAAAAAGTAGAGCTTTTTGCATCGAGACTCTTACATTTTAAGCTGTGATGACAAAAGAAGACCTACTCTTAAAGTTTGTTTTACAACTTAAAAAAATTACAAAGTTGGCTATTATACTAGGGTGTTTGTATATTTATAAATGTCCGTCATTAGTCCAATTCAGACAATAAACCTTGGCAACATATTTTTGAATAATTTCTTAGGTGACACCAAAAAAGACTTCAATTGCATTTTGTTTCCAATGACTCCTGAACAGTTACACATGTTTCATACATAACAACAACAGGAAAAAATCTACGTATTATGAAATGTTTCATCCAGGATCCTCCAATACTCATAGTACAAACGTCAAAGTGGGCCATGTAGTTGTAAAATCGCCATGTGTTTCAAGTCTTAACTCATTTATTTTTCATTTCACGTTTTATTCCGTCACGTCTTGGTTAATCTTAGCGGTCAGTAAAGAAGAAAGAAACGTTCCGTCATCCATCATAATTTATTAATTCCATTATTATTAAAACACACAAAAATTCAACACCACGCGGGTTTACTTTTAATCGCGTCTTAGGAGAGATAAAAAAATCTTAAATAACCATATAAAATATATCAGCATTTTATAGAACAATATTTAGTAGAAAAATAATTTACGAAACAAAATGTAAAAATAAATAATTTAAAATTGTTTTGATTGAATTTTGCAATTGGAAAGAGTTATCGCAAAATTTTAGCGGACAAGCGCCGTTGCTGGTTTGCACTGTATGTAAAAGAGAAACATAAAGAACGGACAAAAGAGATGAATACACAAATACACAGAGGAACGAGCCAAAATCTTCCGGTGTCACATGTACATGCATGGACAGCACAGAGAATAAGTCAAAAAAATATCACAGCACATACGAACACAGCGGGCTGACGACGACGGTACACACAATCATCAACCTCCGAAAACACAGTGACGCACGGACGAAACCAGCGATGAAACTTATCAGATATTCTGGGCAACATATCGAAGACAGCAAAGACGTAAAGAGGTACGACGTTTCAGGAACTGACATTTTCTCCCGTCATCAGGCACAAACAGACTCACTGCCGACATTGGAAAACAGGGTTTATAAGTTTTCGACCCCTTCTCCTGGCGCGGCCGAAGACATTTGTGTCTGTGTATTCATACTTTTGTCCGATTTTGAGGTTCCTCTGTGACATACAGTGTAAATCAGCAATGACACATGTCCATTAACATGTTTTAAATTATAAAAAGTAATATTTAATTTTGATGTTTAAGTTGTTATGGTGTGAAGTGAATCCTCCCCCTAACTTGCTTGGATATGTCCCTTACTGTGTCATTAGTTGCTTTAGCGTTGCCAAAGCCTGTGGGGTAGGCAATGCGTGGCGCTCCGAAAGCCTGTGGTATAGGCAACCCGACGCGCACCCTAAAAGGTTCCAATACCCACAAAGGAGATGACGTAATCGGAAGACCGCCATTGTCGCGAGCAACCAGGAGTTCGTAGTGGATGTTATAGGCTGTATCGACTGCTGCTCAAGACGAGTATATAAGGGCCTGATGTCGACAGCCGAGTGCAGTCGCCCGCTGCAAGAAGATCGTGGCGATGTCGCCCCGACGCTCCGACTTGTCATGTGACGTCATGCTGCCCGTCGTCGCTGGATCTTCGGAAATTGGTATGACTGCCACAAACTACGTTAAGTTTGGTGATAGCATATTTTGCAGAGTACTGCAGGCGATAGAAAATATTCAGAAGGGATCGCTGCAGGAGGAGTTGGAATTAATTCCATGTCCGTTTCAGACTTAAGCTTTTGTGGTCAGACAGCACGACTTGGGACTTTACGGATACGGCATTAGGCATAGATGTATGTACACCAGATAATAGTTGATGTCGTTAGAGCTTGTCGGTGATAGGAGGCATTGGGCGGCTGTAACCCTGGAATGGACTTTGATAATTTTAGGAGAATATAAGGCTTTACGTAAAGATAAGTACGTTACGTAATTTGAGTCATGTTTACTTATAATGAAAATCAATATGCTGGAATCGACTCAGCATACGATGTCACTAATTGAATTAAGGTGCTTTATGTGAATATCCGAAGTTGCACCAACTGTGTTTCCGATTGTTTACGGCGTTACAAGGAGCTCTTTCCTAGAAGAACACGAGTAGACACATGTTACACCCCATGGAATTTTTGTACGGTTCCTCGTACATGGACATGGGTGTATGTCAAAAAGATGATACAGAGGTAACTGGTGTGTGAAAAGCATTTGCTTACGTTTACGTATGCGTAGATGTTCGTGCTTACGCTGCGATATCAGTGGAAAAGCTGGATACGTCAACCACGGAGAAGACTTCCCCGGGGGTTTGCAGACTTGCGATCAAATCGTTTCCCAGGCGTCGCTTAGAAATACTCCAGCGAGGCCCAGCGAGTGGGGACTCTACTTAAGGAACTGTATAGCAGCCAAGCGGCGGCGTGTTTTTATGTCACATTATTAGTGTTTACGTGCAGCCTCTCGGATACATTGCTTTATTAAGACATTTTACGAGTAACACGTTTTGATGATTAACATATGTAATTTGACTTTTTTCGCTAAATCAAGTTATGTATGGTTGTAAGTGTGTGCTCTTTTTTACGGACTATATATATATATATATATATATATATATATATATAAGTGACTGAATTAAATAATTCACTGTTGTCTATAGCCAATTGTAAAAAAAAATAAGTTGTGCTTGTTCAAGCATAATTAATATTATTATTTGAGTGTTTTAGATCGAGGCTGTTAATGCTTGAAATCTGCCAGCTGCTTAGAATTCAATGTTTAAGAATAATTAGAAATATTATTGTTCTGAATTTCGTATATGCCCTATTCACGGTGTGTATAAATGTTTTTATTGGTTATGCATTAATGAAAAAGTTATACGTTTTACAATACCTTTCGGATCATAACAAGTGTAGGGCAGCATCGAGACAATATGAAGCAAGAGCCTTACTGTTTGATTTATGTTTGTTATTTAGCGTTTGATGCTGCTTAGTTTATTGAATAAAATTGTTTGTGGAAAGTATTGTTACGAACGTGAGCAAGGCCGCGACACCTGCAGGTGCACAGCTGGCTGACATCACATGTGGCCGCCGCAACATATGACGCGCGGTAGATTATAAGGAGCGCCGCTTCCCCTCCCTCCAGCCCAACGCTCCCCGCGCGGCGCTAATAGACACCTTACACCTGACAGCTGCGGAGTTACGCGAGCCGCCGACACGTGTTTAGAGAGATTTCTGCCGTCGGGTCGGCGCGGAATGACGCGACAGGCTCCAGCCGCGCTCGTGAGTTCTAGAAATGGCGGCTGATATATAAAACGAGGACGCCGGCCTCAGAGGGGTCAGTCAGCGAGTTCAGGCGGGAGCTTTCCCGCGGCGGAGTTTCCGGGCGATAGAGCGGCGAAGTCCCAGGACGAAGGTTCCAGGGCGAAGAGTTCAGTTCCGGGCGATAGTGTCGCGGGCGCGGCGGAGTCCCGAGCGAATTACGAGCGAGGCGTCAAGCGGATCCTCGGCGAAGGCAAGTGCGTCGGCGGCGGCAGAGTGCGGCGACGGAGTCCCGCGGCGGAGATCCACGAGAGGTGCTGCGGCGAGAGTGGCTTCAGAGGTGCGGCCCAGCGAGGTGTGTGGATTGTAAGAAACTAGTGACTGGGAAAGCAACAACATTTTTAAGTGCAATTGATTATTTGCCATTTTAGGAGATTATTTGTAAGTGACATAAGTAGTGACCATCAATAAAACTGTGTAGTAAAATATATTAATCGGGCTATCCTTTTCGAACCCTGTAAATCGTAACGGTATATTTCTTTTCCTTATGAGTTATCACCAAACTCACCCAGTAGTCACGATAGGCAACATAGTTTAAAAATGTACTTCAATCATGTTTACATAATATCATAATATCATAGTCGGCTGGGCAGAATTCATATTTACAGTGATGCCATTAAAAAATAAAGAATTTCTGAATTCCGTAATTTCATGTTGCGCCCGTTTACTGTCTCGAAAATTTTAAAGTATCATGTGACTGAAAAACAAATCACGTAAGTAAATATTGTCATAATTGATTCTGTGCCAAATCTTGGTTGCGAATGTAGCATGAAAAAAAAAGTTTAAGACCTGTTAAGCTTGCACTAATTAACTTTTACACGTTAAATTAAAGTCTCCTAGGTTCTTTGAATTACTGTTTTGAGAACATTTGCTAATAGTAGTTTCATATACATACTACATTGCAGGTATGCAGTGTTTGCCACATAAAACCTAATGAGAGGACAACAATGATGAATTGATTTACACACGGATAACAAGCTAGTATCAGCTGATGGAAAATATTATATACGAAGACGTATTAGATAAATCCATGGAAGGAATTATGTCTGAAAAAATTACAGCATAGACAAAAAACGCGAGTTGAAATGTTTGCAACATTTTTTTTCAAGTAAATAAGTTAATCTTGTAATTAATTGCATCCATATCGTTTTAAATTGAATATTTTTGACTGATAAAATTGTTATTCCTTACAATAAACGCTTATTATTTCAGTTTCGTTTCGATTGGATGTTTTTCTTTACTTGTGAAGTAGCATCGTCACAAAGTAATTTGTTAATAATATCCCAGGCATGTACAGCAAGTTTAGAGTTTTTAGTTTCACTCTTTTTTCGTGCTTTTTAAATAAGCATATAAGTCTCTAGCGTGAAATTCTTTGCAGTCAGGATTGAAAAACTGTAAGTTCACTAGACGTACTACAATATACTTGGAAGGTTTTTGTTGACAAATTCTTGCTGTGCTGCCTCGACTTTCACTCTTCAATGTTGGCATGTTTCTTTTTCACGATAGGTCAATTAATCTGCAGCAATCCTTTTTTCATATTAAATCTTTACTGCACGATAATCGGCTTTTTGGTCAAATGGTACAATGAGAGAAGGCGTTTTTTCCCCGCTGTAACCTCATTCTCAGTTCTATCATTATCAGTGCGTCTTAGAGAAATTTAACTTTAACGTGGAAAAAAGAAAGAAAATAGAAAATTTGGTCACACGCCATACAATTGTAAATCAATAAAAGTTCCTATGTCAAACCTTGTTGTAACACTAAAATTAATTAATGGACATCTTTTACAATTTTAACAGTTACGTTATACAGATACGTTACAGTTATAAGAAAAAAATATATCAAATTAGTTTGGATATCTAAATTTGCTACATTGCATTCGATAAGGCGTTACACTCAGCTTAAAGTTTTCTTTTTGCACAACACATATTATTTTAGTTATGTCGCATGTTTTTGTATATATATATATATATATATGGAATGAAATATATTTTAGAGACTTTTCTCAAAAAGTGAAAAATGTTATTTTGTGGTGCTTTAAAAATTTTTCACAGTTATATCAGGAGGACTCTAAGCCAACGAAAAACCCTCATTCATAATATTATCGAATCATTTAGAACTCGTTTGAGATGTCCTCTGAGTCAACTGAAAATGATCTGGTGGCATTTGCCTGAGAACGCAGACGACTGAGGTCATTGAAAAGCTAACATTCGTAGTGTAGTTGTAAACTCACAATACAGCATGAAAACTCTCTAGATACTCGTGTAAAACCCGATCAGTCCGGTGGCAGCAGTTGCCAAAATTCATAAACACCAACACTTAAAGATCGTGGGAGTTACGTTCTGAACTGTAGCTTAAAACAATGCCGCTGTGTTCCTGGATCATTTCATGGTGCCAAACGCGCAACCAATTTGCGCAGCTGAATTATTTCTAGTTCATCATTGCTAACGTAAGTGTCAAAATCGCGTGTCGTGGTGGCCATAACTCATCGGTTTGTTTGTCCCAATCATTTCAATTAAAATATCATTGTTTGATGTTTCATAGTTGCAATTTTTAATATGTGTTTAGTTGAATAAGTATTATAAGTTCAATAATTTCAGCATTGTTTTTTAACGTGTCAATGTATAAAACATCTGCTCTTTGACAAATTCTGAAGGCAATCAGTAAGTCGATGTTCTTGTATTTAGTTGATGGTACCGACAACTCATCACGTCGCTTCCCCAGTATCAACGGTCCATGTGAGTTTGGGGCAAGGGAATGTCGCTCCTCCGCCGGGCAGCGGACACGATCGTCATCGGCCGGCGGCTGCAGGTGACTCGGGCCTCGCCCATCTCCGACGGAGAGAGACCCGGTGCGTCTCGCGCGCTGGGGCTTCGCGCGGCTGCTACAAAGATGGATGGATGATTTGCAACGAAGGTCTGATGCAGGGTTGAAGAATTGTGGTGATGGGGGGTAGTCTGGAAGGAAGGCTCCCAGGACGGAAAAGGAGTTGGAGAGGGGTGGCTGGGTTTGCGAAGAGTAAGTGCGCGCCGTAGGGAAAAGGGGGATGGAGTGGGTTAAGGGTCGGTGAGAAATGGAGTTTCATCCTGACAAATGTACCCTAAGTGCACGGACATTTTCCATTAAGAACTGCTTCGCCATTTTCTCAGTTTCTTCTCGGTCCCTTCCTTCCGCTCGTTAAAAAAAGGAACCCGCGCGAATATCGGAGACGAAGAGGGAAATCTTTCCCCGGCGCTGCGAAGGAAGTGCCTCGGGGGAAGAGAGGCATCAAGATCTCTGCGATCAGGAAAGAACGAGAAAGGGGGTGGGCACGGGAAGCGAGAACTAGGAGGGTGGAGAAAATGGTAGCTGCGAAACGCCTCGAAGTATAGGCATATTTATCTGACAACGTTTCACGATCGTGCCCAATTAATCATTGCTAGACACGTTACCGTAAGAGGCGCTGCATCTAAATTCGGTGAGAGAGAACAGAAGTTTGAATTATTTCGTGAGATTTCCAAATGGGGGCAATGATTCACCGTTAATTATTTTCTTGCGCATCAGTCATCAAACTGGGATGTGAACAAGAAATGAATGACAAACCAAGTTTAAAGAAAAACTGCTACTAAAATTTTGTGTCCACTTAGAATAAATATGTTATAGCTTCTTTTTAATTTGTTGGATAATATAAAAAAAAATTAATTCAAAAATTAAAAAATAAACAACACTACATTAAAAATTTTGAAAAATAATAAGTGCGCAGTTACTCATTGATACGCAACCTGGTTAGCTTTTATACTAACCTGCTTTGAATTACTTTTATTTATTTAATTTTAAGATTGTAAATAATTACAGAAAATAAAACTTTGGTTAAAGATAGTCATCCAATTGTAACCGAAGTGAATTAACAGAGCATTGTCTTACATATCCACATAGTTAAATACATAAATACGCATGTAAACTTATGTAAACGATTTCTCGTCAAAAGATTTCGATAAACTTAAAAGTTCATTATACTTCTAAAAAAATCTTAAGCTAAGAATTAAATACCAAATCGACTGTTAAATTGATTTTCTCAACCGGAGCGATTAATTTTAACAGTGAGACATTTTCAGTTTATCACTGAACTTAGCTCTATTTTAATTCAGTTTAATATACACTGGCTTTAGCTGAATTTGGTCCACTATTATTTAAACAAAAAAAAACGTTTTTTTTTTAGTTCAGCTTAACTTAAAACATATTTATAGTTTACTTAATTTTGAATTGCTTTAAATTTTTTTTATAATTTGTTATTTTAGTCACTTGCACTATGTTAACTTCACATTGTCTTTTTCATAGAAAAACCAAATGTTTTAAAGAGTTATTTAATTGACATGAATTATCAAATAAAGAATGAATAACTAAGAGTTTTAAGTCTCATAGATATCATGGTCATTAGGGATGATTGGAAGTGATAGTATTAGATTGTAATATTGAGTA
This sequence comes from Bacillus rossius redtenbacheri, assembly GCF_032445375.1. NCBI lineage: Eukaryota > Metazoa > Arthropoda > Insecta > Phasmatodea > Bacillidae > Bacillus > Bacillus rossius. The sequence goes on from NC_086331.1 coordinate 32,453,986, forward strand.
AATGCATGGGTATGGAGTACGGGAGTACCCGGAGAAAACCAAAATCTGCTCACGGAAACGTCCGCCATTTTTCACATGTGTGAAATATCTGGGCGTCACCCTGCCAGGTTTCGTACATTTCTCCTTCGGTGGGAGGCGAGTGAATCGATCATCAACAACCAAATATGATCAGATTAAATGTAAAATACTTTGTTACGCATCTTGCTGTTAAATTTTTAGCCTTTATAAGTATTAAAGCAGATAAACTATGCTGGCTTTAAGGGTTGAGCCATGCCGAAGTGGTGGAATGTACGGCAGTTTCGTTTTGCGTATCAGCATCCTGAACAAGCCTGACGCAATTCAGTGCAAAACCTTTGTTTAATAAAGCATTTTGGCGCTACTCAACCCCCAAAGCCAAGCTGGTTTATTCATAAGCATTCGTTGCATTTCAAAACAATAGAAGTATATATTTTAACTATAACATTTAATGAATGTTAATTAGTATTTCCATTTTACTTAAGCCTAGCAGCTATGCTATCGGCAGGCATTAAGGCTAAAATTTGACACTTGAAGACTGTATACAATTTTTGTGCAGTAAAAAACATGTGTGATCATTAAAAAGGTTTTTTTTCCTACAGTGTTATGGTTTTAGCAGCTTTTTTCACTGTTATTAATCTCGGTTGGGCAAAATCAATTTATTTTGCTGTTTTTTTTAATATATCATGACATTCAAAGCAAGTTATTTTTATCAGTATAACCATCTACTCTGATAACGAATTCTCAACTCCTACTTTGTGTTTGGCATATTGAATGTGTTCGTAGAACATTACTTTAGATATTTAAGAAATAATATCGTTCTCTAACGGATTGATTTTCAAACGACAATATCAAGACAGCATCGTATGTTGTGATGTATTGCATAAAATTGTTTAATTTAAATACACATAGCGGAATAAAATGTATATTGAAATACGTGGATCATTCTACTAGTAACATGAATATGTATATTTTTTTTGGAATAAACAATTACAATATTACAGTTATACTTAAAAATTAAATTATATTTTAAATTGTTACTTCATTTTGATTTTTTTTAACGCATGTTGCAATGTGTGAAGGGAATTTGCGGATGTTTTGTGAATAAAACAATGTTGTGGGCCTACACTCTAAAAAATGTTTCTTAAAGTTATTAAATATGTTATATAATTTATTATTATATAGAGTTGTATGGGAAATTTGACATTCAACCATAAAAATTCTCACCTTTAAAAAAATCATTGCTTAATAAATATTCTATAGAAGAATGGTATATTTTAATACATTTTCATAGGTACACATGCTGGGGTATTATTTTTTATGATATAAATATTAATTGAGCGTCGTTCTTTATACGCTAAACTATTTCGAAATTAAAATTTACAAATAATATAAATATTTGTTTACATAACATTTCTAAGAAAATATACTTCGCAGCACAATATATAAAGTAAATTATAGTTAAATATACATATAAGCTAAAGTATCCATTAATTACAGCGCTTAACGCAGTGTTAAAATACTTCTTTAAATAAGAGAAGTAATTTTAATACAAAAATGTAATATTTTATTTCAAATATTTAAATCACTGGTGGATTAAGTACGAGAATAGTTTCTTTTAAATCAGATATCTAAAATAATTTTGCTTTTGTTTAATGCCAAGCTTCAAAATCATTAAGTAAGTCCAAAATAATTTTTAAAGGGTGGGAATGTAGGATGGGATGGTTTTTAACAATCTTATTTAGACAGTGATCTTCCTTAATATTTTTTTTCCAAAATTAAATGTGTATGGTAAATTTTTCAGGTGTGAAAAATTGTATCAAGTAGTACTAAAACACTGCTTTAAACCTTCATTGGCTGCGTGTTACAGTATTACGTCGTTCACGCGTGAGAATTTTTCTCACAAGCGCTTCTTTCGTTACAAAAGCGTATCTGAGCAAATTGAATAAAAAATATTGAACACTTTGTTATACATTCCGTACATTTGGTTCCCTAAAATTATTTAAATACTTCATTACATGTACAAAAGTGTTTCAAAAACAACGAAACCTATTTAAACATAAGTATTTAACAGTATCTCAATGTATAAATATTGGATAAAGCCTGTAAAAAGGAACTTTATATCAAAAAACGTTATAGTTTGATTATAACTGACGTTTTTAAACGCATGCAATTTCTATCTTTGCGGGCTTTCCCAGTATAAGAGATATAAACTTCTGAACAGATGTGTGCCTCAAATTTTGCGCAAACTTTTGTAGCTTTAGATTTTTTGCGAGAATAAATAAAGAATTTTCTGGAAATATGTTCCAGCATCACTGAAAAGAAAAGCTGAACTGAATTTGCAGTGCCACCTACAGTGGTATTATTCACAACCATCTCCTTCGGTTTCCTGCGATGATAAGTCAACCATGCAACATTCGTCGCAACCAAATCTGCTGTGGACCAGTGAAAGTGGAAAACTCCGATAGACAAGGCCTCTCAGACTCGTCTTCAAAAATTAAAGCAGATAATTTTTTATTGTGAGAAAAATGCTCATGGCGCAAACAATGATTTGTTAAGGTAAAAAAAGGAGGTGGAAAGGGGGAAGGATTGTTTTTTTATAAATCTTACGAGGAAAGTGATTTTCCTGTTTTGTTTTTTTTGAAATCATTTTTTACAGTAAACTTGGTCAAGTTGGCAAAATTTCATCAAGATGTACCAAATTTCATCTATACGTGGTGGGAAAGGCGTATAGAATTTTTTTTTTTCTAAATAAAACATGACAATGATTTTCCTCTTTTCTTTTCGAAACAGATGTATAGACAATAATTTTGATTTTACTTTACTCGTAAGTCATGCAAAATTTATCTAGAACACTTTAAGAAATGTTTTTACTTTTAACACGGAACATTCTAGAAAACTCAGTTGCCAACGACATCACTTATAAGACTGCAAGACAGAACCTTGTAAAAATTGCAAATGGTATAAAGCTCGGCCTTGCAATGTTTCAAGTGATATCATTCGTAACTGAGTTCCAAGGCTATCCTTGTAATAATAGGAAAAACATTTTTGCAGTGAAGTTCTATAAGTCTTTTTATGGGGGTGGCAAGTGTGTTGGGGTGGTTTTAGCGAAATGTCATGTAGGCAGTGGTATTCATAGTATTTAAATAATATTTAGACAATAATATTCCACTTATTTTAAGTGTCAGTAATTCAAAGTTTCACCAAAAAGAAAATTGTGTTTTTTTAGAAATATTTTATAGACTGTGAAATTCTCCATGTTTTGAAGGCCAAGTGTACAAAATTTCGTCAAGCTTGCAATAAAAGTGTAATTTTCTAAAAATACAAAAATGCAAACAATCAAATATAAACACATTTTTATATGTCTTTATACATATATAGTCACATATTCCCAATGAATCACTTATAACAAGTAAAACAAATGTTGCATGCCTACCTAATGTAAACTAACATAACTATTGTACTTAGTTATGCATAAAAGTTACAATAAAAATAAGCGTAACTAGTAAAAATAATAATGAAATTTTCTTAAACTGTACAGTTATAATTACAATAATAAGCTATATAAGAAAAATAAAATAATCCTTTATTGGTGAGATTCAAACCTGGAATAATGAAAATTAACACTACCCACCTTACCCCTGAGTTTAATACACACATCAATAATTTACACAAAATGTTGGGTTATTAATATTGTAATCCCAGGATAAAAACGTATTTTTAAGTATGCAATTTTTTTCTTTCTGTAAATATTAAAGTTTATGGAATGTATTCTAGAATATTTTTGTTGTCGCAAATATTAATTTGGCACACCAATGCGATAAGTGCGTCCCCCAATGATCAGGTAAGTGCCTCTATACAAGAGAATGCCGCCATAAATGGTGGGCTGTCTGGACCACTTCGGCCCGTGGGTAGAGCAGGAACTCGCATGCGCTTCTGATTTCATTATGTGTAACTTCCGTTATTGGTGCGCGCACACTTAATCTCATTTCCGTTGCTTACTAAAATTTCAACCCCTACGCGCTTAAAAAAAGTATAACTTCAGAAATATGAATAATATTTTACACACACGATTTATTTCATGTAAATGTGATCGAGGTGGCATTTTTCTATGTCATTGTGTCTTCTATCTATGATCAATTGTCTAGAGTTATTTAGTCTTTAACATTTTTCTTTTTGCTTTTTTTTTTGGTTTTGCAACCTTTTTAATTCTTTAATTCGTTTTAATGTCAATAACTTGATTTAATTATTCAGGATATTCTTTCTATTTTCTCGTAACGTTTTTAAAAAAACCTATATGGTCTTCTTTAAGTAGTATATTTACACATACTTAAACTTAACTAGCTGCAGTACCCGGCGTTGCCCGGGCTAAACACATGGAGCTTTATTGTCTGCGAGTTAAAGCAAACTGGATAGCGCTATATGACAGTGTGTGGGACATAGAGAAATGCCACACAATTACTGTTTGTATGTTTATGATCAATGATTTTTTGTTTACCCATGGCGATCGGTTATTTATTATTTATTATTAATTATAAATTATTAAGACCATTAATCGAAATAAAAACTATCCTATCTCTCAAGTTGGAAACAATTACACATAAATGCCTATTTTCTTCGAAATCGGTTGACTTGGTGAAGAGTTGACTGGAAACAAACATCAGGACACTGGATTTAAATATATTAAGAAAATGTAACTTTTCTAAAAAGACAAATACTAAACAGAATAACTTTTGGAAAGAACATGTGAGTGTAGTATGGATTTAACAAATTAGGAGTTTAAGCGTTTTACTTTTCATTGCTTATTTAATTTTATAATAGTTATTACTCCTCATCCTATGACTGGTTGACTTTAAACTATACATTGAGTATTTGGAAAATCTGTCAATCAATATTCTCTTAACTTGATGTAAGTTTTTGGACATACGCCATTGCTTAGAACTTTTTCTGTTGAAGAAAAACTAAAAAATAAAATAAATATATAAATAAAAATACCCAAAAAAGACAAAAAATAAACACACAAAATTAAGCAAACAATTGCTGTTGTCAACAAGTATGTGAACACCACAAAATATTCCGTAACAGGAATATGGTCAACAAACAAAGAAAAACAAAGAAAAATGTACTATCAGAACGAAAAAAAAAAACACAAATGATGACAACACAAAAATATTGAACCCAATATTCGTGCAAGCAGAGGTCACATCGTATGGCAAGTAAGGAAGCATGCTTCGGCCAAGACTGCTGCCCACGTCACGCTAGCCTCACGTCACGTGTTCTGCATGAGTGGAGCGGCCATATGTTTGCCACGTGCGACCGCAAAGCTGGCGAAACCATGCATGCTAATGCACATCAAAAGACTAAAACAAGTCACACGACTGTCTGTTTATCCCTGCAAACAATCGTTCGGTGTACGGTTCTTAGCTGTTTTTTTTTACCTCCACGTGCATGAAGTATTACCTACTTCCCATGTGATTCGTCATTGTCCTCAAAGATTTGCACTCTTTGGAAGTCGAGACGGTTGCGTCAAATGCATTTTTTTTTTGTTTTCCTTGCTTTCTTTTATTTATGAATTAACAATTTTCAATAAAACGGCAACAAATCTCCATTAAATCTAAGACACAGTCTAATAAAATTAAAATATGCCTACTGTATCCTATTATAGTTAGAGCTTCTGATAATAGGGTAAAGATCTATTTAGGTAAAAACTCTCTCATAAGATCTACAATTCAATTTAAGATTTTTATATATATTTTTGAACAAATAAATTTTCCAAAAGGTAATATAACAATTTGAATGCCATCCTTGGAAATTGAGCTAGATCTCAAGTTGGTTATGTATGTATACTCTAACCGAATAAAGAAGATAATGATGTCAGGCACGTCCTATCCTCCAGCACAGAAGAACTCGGTGGCGTGAAAACAAGCGCCACTTAGGTGTCTCGGTGTGCAGAACGTGGTGTGCAATTGAAATATCTGTATCTTCAAATGGCTCGCGTGAGACAATTTTACATTTAAAATTATTCTGCCATAGCGAAAAAGTTTTAATCGACGGCAGTTAGCATAATTCTTTACAGTTTAACTGCAAGTGTACCAAATGTTTAGTAAATATATTTTCTGTTAAGCAGTGTTATATGTTTGTGCGTATTAAACCGCATTTATCATAAAATATTTATTAATTTCATAAACTGAATATAAGCAAAATATTGGAAACAAAATCCTACATGTTTTTACAATAAGTCTTAGATAAATTTAATTTTTTTAATGTATTTGTTTTTTGTTCTTAAAATTTTACTATAATTTTAAGCCTAAGCAAAATAACAAATTAACATGGATTTTAATTCATCATGAAATCAGTATTTCCCAGGTTTTTTATTCTTAATTTTCTGACTCAAGTGTCTTTAATTATTACGTTTGTAAGTTTACTAATAAAACCAGGTTTATTGCCAAATTTAATACAGTTAAGTTACATTAACGCGTGCTTTTTTTATCCACTCAAAATAAATATTATTTTTATAAATAACTTAATCAAATAAAAAATTCTAATACTGTATACTTACGACAAATATTAGTGATGTTCCCTGTGTACCTAATAATGATATACAAGAGTAATCTTACAGTAAATACATGAAACAAGTTACGGACTGGCTAGTCAAATGTGCTTGTTGGGGACTGCTGTCATAATGGCTTGGATTAAGGTTCAAAATTAAACTTGATGATCTATGATACTAATTTCTATAAATCTAACTACAATATTGTTTCTTGTCAATTATTTTGGTGACTGAAAAAGAAATTTTCTCTATGACAATGGAACTACATCAGTGCATTATAGCTGTGTTCCAATTCGTATGTGCTAGTGTAGGCAACCTATTTATTATGAATTTACCCTGTCCATTAGTTTATTTCCAGATAAGAAAGTATTTTAAACAGTACTTATTTATTTCATATTTAGTAATTTGAAGAACCTTGGGAGCTACTAAAGATTGCAATTTTTAAAAAATTAAAGTTATCTTAAGCATGGCTTGTAAATTTTTATTTAGTTCGTTCATATAAATATAGAAGGATATTAGGTACTTATTTCTTATGATTGTGCTGCAATGCTATGTAAGCAGTAGGTATTTGTAAAGCATGTATAAATGTTTTGTTAGTTTACACTACATAATTTATTTACTGTGTAAATGGTTAATCAATCAAAGTTTAATATATTATTTTAATAAATGCTTTATAATTAGTTACAGGAGAAAAACAATTTTATTAAATTGTATTTACTTCCTAACAAAAATGCCTGCCTATTTACAAAAAACACAATAAGAGTTTAGACAAAAAGCAATTCTAAGTGTGTATTAACCATCATTGAATGATTGAAAAAAAAAATAGAATATTTTGAGAACTTTGTACCCAAAACATTCACGGAATTCATAAAGTGGGCAAGTATAGGCTGTAGTGTCAATAATAAGATAAACTAAGTAATTATAGAAATGTTACTAGCCATTTATTTTGTATATATATTATTAATATTTACCTGAGTTTAATTTAAATTATTTTTATGTCGTATTCTTTCAAATACGTATAATGCACTGTTCTTGAATACAGCAAGGCAAAATCTTTAAAAAAAAATACTGGAAAAGGAGATAAATCTTTTGACCAGACATACACATAAATATAACACTGAATATTAAAAATCATTTACTGAATGGTAAATATGTAAATTTAAATAAGTTATAGAAATATTTTTTTTTGTTGTGGGTGAAGAAGTGTTCTCAAGAAAATAAAATGCAAATATTTTGAACAAAACATATAAGAACTTTAAAAATCAGTCCTTTAACTTTTAGAAGCTAAGATTACTAATTTGACAGTTTAAACACAACTTTTGCATTCAATTAAATGAAGCAGTTTGGCTGAAAATCTGTGGAACCAGCTGTATTTTGAATCCTAGAAAGATTTTTAATAGTTTTTCAGTAAAATTAAATTGATTTAAAGTAGTTTTCAAAATGTAATGTAAAAAATTGCATTTAGTAGTTTAAAAACTATTATTCGCTTTTTATTTGCAAGCAGCATAGCTTCATTTATGAAATGTTAGCCACGAAATTGTATTAAATTAGTCTATTTAAAAAGTTTTTTTAGCCTTGCATTTCCTTTTAAATATAAAACAAAAATTTTCAGTAAACTTGTCTAAAAGTAATTATTAATCTTTCTTGTTTTCCAGGGAAAATATGAAAAATTTGTGGCATGATAAATATATGTGATACCAATAAACAAAAAAAAATGTAAGTTTTACAAAGAAAGTCTATGAAAATAAATTATTAAAATATATTTTGTGGTATTACAAGGAAAATGTACATATTATGTTATATTGCATTTCAATTTACAAAATGTATGATGTAATACAATGGTTATTTAAAAATTAGAGACTTCGGTTTAGATAATTAATGTGCTCTAAAAATAACAGTTTTATATCTGAAGACTTATCAAATTTGTTAGCTAATAGTTTTAGAAGTATTATTTTTTAGTCACGAAAAAAATTTAAGTTAAGGGTAAGCAATTATTAAGATATAGGCTACAATAGAACCCAGAATATGACCAATTGTTTTATCAATGAGGAAAGATAAAAACAACTGATAGTTTCTTTAATAGTTTGACCGAAGTTATTTCAACACTCCTTCTACAACCCTGCTCTAAAAATATAAAACTGTCTAAACTACTGCAAATCAATAAAATTCCATTTATTAGCAGCAGTTTTAGCAATTTCATATTTGGAGAATGAATACACAGTTCCCCTCAAACAACACGGTAAGGAAGAAAATTCAACTTTATTTTAATAAAGAAGTTTTTTACAAAGGTTCAGAGTAGTGAGAATGCACGGTACATCCTTAGGAAAAATATAAATACCTAAAATATAAGTATTTTTAACGATCAACAGCCTGAATACTTGATATGAGCTTATTTACAAGACCTCGGTTATTCCATTATCTCTTCATGGTATCGCACGTATTGCTGTTTTTGGTCACCAACAAATATTTATTTATTATTTGATAACAGGCCCTTAACATTAATAATATGCTTTTATATCTATAATAAAACTATTGGACAACCTGTAAAACAGTCCCAGGTCTACATTACGCCGAATTATCCAACATCCCTTAGATGGTTCTTGGTATATCAAAAAATATTTTATCAGAAACCAGGAATATTTACAAGCCTGTAAATATTTGGAATAATATTTGACTTATGTAAACCCATAATTCCTATAAGTTAACTTTCGTTCCTTGAACGAAAAAGAGACCATGAATTTGAAGTGGCTGAGGAATAAAAAATATTTTGCCAAAATAAATTTTATCATGCAAGTATATTAAATATTCGGATATATGCACCCATTTGTGTTGATTTTATCAAATGGATTTCCTGGAAAATATTGTCTGACAACATTTACATTGCCAGCATTAACGTGACAAGAGTTTTCGGAAATAGTTATTTTTTTTAATATCTATAATTTTCGCTTTTCTTATTTAATAAGATGTTTTGCATAGACTGTGTGTGTTCAAAATATTAGTATGAAGCTACTTAAACTACTACATATCATTGGGAATTTTACCGATTCCCAGTAGTTTTAACAGATTAATATTTAGCGTGCAGAATGCTGTCAAATCACGAAGAAAAGACAATTTTTTTTTAAATAATCCCCTATGATAAATTTATTTGCCATATTTAAAGTTTTATATAATGTATTAAATTTTTACATTATACTAAGATATTCCCGTGATTAAAAAAAAGAAATCCTCTGAAACGTGTTGCCTAGGTATGTTCTTATAATTATTTAAGCAGAAAATTTCCAATTGCAGAATATATTCAGGTGGAATGACTTAACTTATACTTTAACAGAACAACTTAGCATAGAATCTGTATTGTATATTAACCACTGATTTATATTTAAATTTGTGTACACTTAAAAGAAATTAAATCCAAATATATATCGTTTTCCTTGTGGCTTGACAAAATAAAATTTCGAATTAATTTGTATAAAAAACAAACATATTTTATTGGTCAATGATTATCGAATGCTTTTTTCACGTCTCAATTTTTTGGTACATTTTATCTAGCAAACATAAATGTTTGAAAATTATTTCGTACTAATTAAAAAACATTTTTTTACTAAAATTTTAAAACAAATTATTTTAAATTCAAAAACTTTATATTATACAGAACAAACTCTTATTATATTTCAAAATTTTCATTTATTAAATAAATAACACATAGATTGTCTTAGACATTTTTGTCGGTATGAAAACGCCGTTTTTTCTACAACATAACAATTATGGATTGAAATTTTAAAGGTTTTTGGTTATTTTCTGCCAATGCAGAGTTAGTTAAGTTAATAAAAATTATGTTATGAACAAAATTAAATTTTTTCCATTTATGCTTTACAAAATTTAGAGATAATTAAGGAGTTTCAGCTCTAGAGATAAGAACATATACCTACCCAAATGGAATGTTGGGCATTTAAAACAAATTATTACGTGTTCTTTTAATTATTTTATAATTATGATAATTAAAATCATAAATCTGACAGAATTTACCCGGAACTCATATATTGCTGACAAAAATAATCTACCTACTTTAGTTATTACTAATATTGAAACATATAGTAAGAAATGTTTGTGAATAATTATTCACATCTTTCTTTAGTAAAGAAAAAGACAAGTTAAAATAGCAGGTGTGTATAAGATTTTATTATATAAAAACTGCATAGAGTCTAAATTTATAAATATTATATGTTTTTAATTTTTATATGTTTAAATTTTTAATATAGCTAAAGTATACCAATTTTATAATTCCGATTTCAGTGTGCTCGAGTTGTGATAAATGCGTCATTAAATTTTATATTAGCTTATGTCATCTACTACATTTCCTATTTTGATTTAACTAGTTATTTGCCAAGAATAAATAAAATTAACTTTCCCTTGTTTAACCTCATTACAGATACATAAATTATTTAAATATTTTTGAACATTTGCAACTTTATTTGAGATATACATACAGGTATCAAAATTCTTGTCATACTTGTAAGTATATAAGTAGTTATGCTAAGTATTAACAAATAAAAACTCCCAAATATTCACTTTTCTTTTCCAACAGGGATACTTATGCGCATATTGAGAACTATTTTTTTTATTGAATACGGTAATATCCGTTAACCAAGAATAGCATACTCGATAAGTTTCTCCTATATTAGGTATGAAGCCAAAAATATTAATAATAAACTTACATTTATATAAAATTTAAATGTATACCAAAAAGGTTTACTTATACTGATTAAGGGGATTCCATTTTTCCCCTTTTAAATCAACGCTAACTTTCAGGTTAAGTTTCAGAAAAATATATCTGAAGATAAATTTGATTAAATAAATATATAATATTTTTTTTATAAAAAAATCATATGTACACCTTTTCTACCCCTTTAAAAGCAATTATTATAACACCGAATACTTTAACTACCGCTTGATTACATTCAGCGGTAGTTATGATTTGTATATTTACAAAAATACTGCTTTTCACTCAATTTACGGTAAAATATCAGAAATTAATAAAATCTGAGAAAGTTATTATGTAGGTTATTTTTGCCCAGTTTCTTTCCTCCAGCTTGATTTGCTTCGGAGTTGTGATGTTTTTGTAAATTTTAATTCCAAACTTTTCACCCCTTTTTGTAGTCGAACTTTGAAAAATTGTACAAAAATTGTTACTCAACTCATTGAGTAAAATTTTCATTCTTAGTTTCCTACCATCCTTTTTTTTTAATACTGAAGATATAATTTATTACTAGGGACCGGAAAAATTCGCGGATTCAATGACCTCTAGGATAGCCTTCATTATCCTCTGCACTTCTCAAGTAAACACGTGTGTTCATTGGTTACTAAATTGTGAGTCGTCTCCACTGGGTAGCTTGTGATTCGACGCTTCTTTGGTCGATAGTCTCTCATTGGCCCAGAGAGCTCCAGTTAAACCGTGAGCCAATAGCAGAACCAGCAGAATTATACACATGTTTGAATTTCATCCTATCACGAAATGATTTAGCGAATTTGTCAGGTCTGTATTTATTACTATGAAAAAATATTTTCCCAGCCTTAGCCCCCCTCCCCCCTTTTCCGCCATGCGGACAAATCTCGAAAAAGTTTGAAAACACACTTATTTAATACGTTAATCGTGCTTAGCTTTTACTTTTCACTTCGTTAGCTTATATAACTTTTTTCGTTATAAAACAATTTAATGTTTTCACGCCCTTCACAGTTAAATTTGAAAAATAAAAAAAAACAATACGCAACTCTATACGCATGTTGATTTGCCTTAGTTTCCTACCTCTAATTCTAGCAGGTTTGAAAATATATGTTTTTCACTTTATGTTTAGTTTTGTAATTTTTGTCATTGAAACCCAATATTTTAGGCCCTCATAATAAGTTTTGTACAAACGATTTTTTGAAATAGAACCAATATATCAAAATTTTCAAACATCTTAAATATAAAATTTTGACAAACGGAAAAGAAAAAATACCACACGTTAAGTTTTACGCATGTTGTTCTGTCTTAGTTTCTTAGCTCTATTTCTAGTAGATTTGGCATGTTTATTAATGACACCCAATACTATTTATTTTGCTTTATTAGCTGCGAAGACATGTTTTATTTTTTTAAAACCGTATTATCTTCCTTTTTAAATACTTAGGGGTGTAATTTCGTTATTATCTATAGCTAGGGACAGTAGAAATTCAATGTTCCAATAGTCTTCAGGGTAGAAATTGTACACTTGGGCAAATAACGCCAGTTCATTGGCTGCTGACTTCCAAATTGACTCAACTGGGTTGCCTGTGATTCGATAATTCTTTGTTTGATAGTTTATAATTGGTTCAGAGTCGTCCGGATAAACAGTGAGCCAATAGCAAATGCAGCTTTGAATGTAAGTGTATTTTAATTGTAGCTTATCGCCAAATGAATCCACAAATTTTTCCGGTCTCCATGTATAGTCTAGTGTTTAAGTTAACTGAAATCTACACTAAAAAAAATTTTTAGTAAAATAATTTCTATAATTTTCAAGTTATTCCGAAACATAAAGACAAACAAACAGACAATAATTTTTAATGCTATTGTTTTTGTTCTGAGTAATGTTAATTGCAATTTTCGATAGGTTTTTAATAATAACATCATATTTAGAATTTTTTAAACAGTTTCAGTATCAATACAGAATTAACAATTTTTTTTTCAAAAAGTATGCTTCAAGTAAGAATTTTTCTTGTTGTTTCCATGTATTATTTTCTTATCTGTACGTGCATACAAAACAGCTGTTGGTAAACAAATCTCTGTAATCCTAATTTTTTTATGTCTCTAGTGACTAATTTTTCGTAAACTAAAGATAATCATACACTAACAAAATGTATAAGTCCACCTTACTGCGGGGTGTGATAGTAGCTACTCATGCAGGACGCACGGGGGAGGCAAATGTTGCAGTTTAAAGTATTGTCAAAAATCCATTAAATAACTAACAACGTCATTTACGTATACAAGTACACAAAATATCATTACAGAAAACTAAAAGTAAACATTATTAGTTTATTTTCTTAAAATAAGGTAAGAAATATTAAAACATTTTTTTGCAAGTTTACTGGACGCGATGCTCACAAGTAACATCATATGAAGAATTAAGAACCTAAAACACCCTAACACAGTGCTGTAACCACACTGCGACAAGTAACCATTAGCTAGATCTGACAAATTTTTCCTTCGTACGTCATTATGTTTACTCCAAACTCCAAGAACAGAACACGAAAAATATAGTTTAATGTAATAACATCTAAAAGCCTTGATTTCGTAAATTTTTCAATATTTTTAACACCGTGTTCCCACCAGGTACTCGTGGTAGTAAAAGAAGACCTTAGAAACCTATATCTTTCTCTTTTCAAATAAAACCCTTTCACATGTAAACTCTTTTCACATAAACCGCAGAACAATACGTCCTACCAAAACTACCAATTATGTGTTTGGACAAGAAGAGTGAAAACATCTCCGTGTAACCACTTATCCAAGTCTCCTAAGCTTTGAATCCCGCTCAGTGTTCTCAATCGCTAGTTAAAATATTTCAGGCCATCTAATGTTCCAATTTTCAAAACAAGGAAAGAAAAAAATTCAATATTTTTTTTTACATTGTCCTTTTGTAGCACATATATTTAAAATTAAACGTTTATTCCAGAAATTATAAAGCTTCTGTTTCTTCCTGCATGTCAAGGCTTTGATAAACGTAATTTATATGTATATAGTTTTATTTTATAATTCAGTCTTCAACATATTTTCTCATGATTACAGTATTTAATGGAACGAGCGAAAAATGTTTTGCGTCCACAAAAACAAAATTAAAATTCTAGAAGCAAACCTTTACAAACAATTTATGTTTTGACTACAAAACAATTTCATAATATTTAAATCTAATAAATACTATTCATTTAAAGCCACTTATTAATATCACCAATATATATTTTCTAATGTATGAAAATGGTCGTTTTGTTTTCAAATGTTTAGCCGGATGTTATTACATTAGAATGTGTTCGAAATGTTCACTGCAAAGAAAAAAAATCTATGTTGATAACATAAATAACCAGTACAAATTCTTTGGACGTGCATGAGTCATATTACTAGAAGTATATAAATTGTCCATAGTTACATACATACATAAATATTTTTTTAACTGAATACATGAAAATGCCTCCATATATATATATAGCACAATATATTTTAAAGTTTTAGTTGTAAATTAAACTATTAAGTTTTTTTATATATTTACCGTTTGGTGCAACACAGTTATAATAGCAAATTATAGGCAGGTAACACGTGTAGGGGAAGGGGGGGCAAGATGGGGTCGTGAGGCAAGATGGGGCAGGTGTTTATTTGTCTGCATGGTGCTGCCATCTTACGGGAAAGGATTTAATATCGAAGAGCAAGTCACGCTGGCTCGGCGTACAAGATTTTAGTAAGCTTGGAGTATTTAGTTGTGTTCGGTGGCCATTTTATTGTATCTTACTGTTTTGATCTTATTTTAATTGGTTTTGGCAAGGCCAACAGGTAAGCCACGATTTAAAATGTTCTATTTCTTGGCTTGTATTGAATAACATTGTGTTTGAGGTATTTAATACTGTAACCGCGGAACTGACTAAAAAAGCTGTAAAGTTATTATACTTCTTTTAAGTATTATGCTACAGTTGAGGCAAGATGGGGACGTCCCCATCTTGCCCCTTAACATTGCTCCCATCTTGCTCCTTAAAAGCTCCTAAATATTGTCATGCCAAGAGTAATGCTTTTGATAAGTTGTAGTTATATTATAGGTTTAAAAACCATACCTGCTCGTTTGTAATAGTCTAGTAAAAACCAATTTTTTTAACTATTAGGACAGCTGTATGACCAATACCAAATTACTCCAGACAGAGTGTACAACTGCGATGAAACAAGTGTGTCATCAGTGCCAAAGTGAAGATCGAAAATCATCTCTTCGAAAGGAAGAAAACAAGTTGGAGCTCTAAAATCGGCAGAGAGAGGACAAACAGTAACTGTAGAACTTTATGTCCGTGCACCAGGCGTTTACATACCACCGATGATATTTCCTCGACAGAGAATGAAAGACGAACTGTTGGATGGGTCTGCACCTGGAACTTGGGCCGAATGTCATCCATCAGGCTGGATGCAGTCCGACATTTTTGTAAGGTGGTTCAAGCGGTTTATGCAATTTACTAACGCCTCCAAAAATAATCGTGTTTTATTACTGTTTGACGGCCATTCTACACAAACAAAAAATCTTGAACTAATTGATCTAGCAAGAGTAAACGGGGTTATCCTCCTCTGTTTCCCGCCGCACTGCACACATCGTTTCCAGCCACTGGACGTTACATTCATGAAGCCACTCAGCACATATTATGAAGTTGCAGTAACCATTGGTTGCGATGCCACCCAGGGCGTGTTGTCACAATGTATCAGATAGCCAGCTTGTTTGGAAGTGCTATTCTACGAGAAGCCACAATGACGACAGCCATCAATGGTTTCAAAACCACGGGAATATGGCCAATACACCCTGAGGTCTTTCAGGATAGTGATTTCTTGCCTTCCGAAACAACTGACAGACCAGCGCCTAGTGTCGTTGAAGGAGCCAGCATACCAGAATCTTCGGGTTCTCAAGTATGGAAGGATAATTCTGTTCCTAGTTGTTCGTCCAAAACTACTGACAGAATGATGCCTGATAATGTCACTGAAAAAGATAGCATACCAGAGTCCTCGAATCCTGTAGTAAACAAGAATTGCATATTTCCTAGCTGTTCGTTCTCCACTGTACAAAATAACACTGGTGCATTGAGTCGAGTATCCCCAAAAGATACAATGCCGTTTCCCCATTTCGGCAAAGAAAGGAACAATTATAGTGATCGGCGCCGTGGGAAAACTGTTATTTTAACTGAATCGCCATATATAAATGACCTGAAAGCTCAAACTGGGAAACGTGCTGTTTCTTGCAAAAACAAGCTGAACCTAGAGCACAGAATGATGACAACAAAGAAGAGTAGGCCCACCCAAAGAGAAAAAGGACAAAGGTTCTGAAGTGAAAGAAACTGACGATGCTAAGTGTATTTTTGTGGTCATTTGTTTTCTGAATCAACGGAAGCGTGGGTTAAGTGTATAGAATGTCAAGGGTGGGCTCACTGTGCATGTGCTGGAGAAGACGATGAGGACGAAGACACTGCTTATGTATGTGACATGTGTAAATAATGGCACCCCATCTTGCCCCAAGTTATGCCCCATCTTGCCCCATGTATGGGGCAAGATGGGGTGTTATTGTGAGATCGTAAATGTTTTGCCATTGTTTTCAGTGAGTAATCTGTAACTATCATTTTAGTTTACAAAGATAGCCTGACATTTTGTGCACCTGTAGAAATATTTGTCGCCATATTAGCAACAACCATTATTTTTTTAAGGCAATTTCTTCTTAGCGTCCCCATCTTGCCCCCCCTTCCTATGTAATCGAAAAAAAAACTTGCTGCAACGGTAAACGGCATTTGGTACAAGTAATTTCATGAAAATGGAACGGAAGTTGATGAACGGAAATTTGACAAAAGATGGCGGACACACATGTAGCAACATAAACATGTAAATAGTAACTTTCGTAAACATTAAAGTACATACAAAACGTATTTGTGTACCTAACGAAACTTCATTATAGTGAAATTACCCTGGAATATATATATAGATATATATACTCATATACCTATAGTAAACTAAAATAGCCCTAGTAAAAAATAATCTCAATATTTAAAATATCTAAGAATCTGGAATTAAAAAGATTATAATTCATATATATACTATCCTTTTAAATTTTATAATTGCCTTAATAGCACAGCGGTATAGCGCGCACATTTAACCTCACGGGACTGGGTACGAATCTCGTCACACTGTTATACTTTTTAAAAACATTATAATATAGTAATATTATATATTAATGTAGAATAAGCTCAATAGGATTAAAAATTGTTTGTAGAAAGTGTTTACGGGCTGATTTCAGTTATTTAAGCAAAATCATATTTACAAACATATAATTAGTGTTAGCTGTAATATGTGTTTTAAAATGTTTCAGGTTAATATTTTAGTAATGCCATATAACTTCTAACGTGTGTAGAAACTTTAGAATATTAATTGTTTAGTGAAACTTAAAAAGGTGGGAAGTATTTTAATAACATACTTTAGCGTCTACACGTCAAAGTTAAGCGGAATATAAGCTAAATTATGTAAAATGTTTCATTTATTCAGAAATTAGAAATTTCCTTGTAGTTATGCAAACAATTAAGGTTTTTGGACCAAATGATGTATAATTAAATCTGCAACCCAACAATATATATATTTTTTTTCTTTTGAATCATTTTGATGGCTGAAGTGATTTTGTTTTAGTAACTCATTGCTAATGAAATAGTGAACGATTTAAAACACACATTCTTGCCCAATAAATAATAACGTTAACCATTTAAATAACCAGATATTCAGTCCGGAGCATAACTCGTATTGGAGAACAACCATTTCGCTTATTACTAGCTGCTACCTGCTTGTGATGGTGGAAAGCAACGTTTACGATTCAGACATCGAGGATTAGCGGCGGGTGCAGAAAGTATGTGGGTGATTCACATCCAGAAATGTTGGTATTTGTAAAGCGAATATTTTACTTATGAGTTTATCTATGACGCCCGACATTATTTTAAATAATTTAACATTGAATTTCGTGTCCGAGTTTTGTATTAAAAGTTTATTTGCAACATGAACAACATACGAAAACATGAATTTGCTCGTTACTGAGATTAGATGTTTACACATCAATGGCGATTACTGAAAGACTCGCTCTATTTTTTTTTACTCTTTGTCCTGATCACTCAACCACCGCTGACACTTTAGACCAAGACGTAATGAGACTTTTCGAAGAAATGTTCTTGAACCAGTGAGAATCATACAGTTTCTGATGTTCATTGAAGCACTGCCGCTATTACTAGAAACGTGTACAACGATAGTATTTTAACTTTCTTTGATTGATTCTTTCATTGTAGAAGAAGATTGATTTGGATATTTTTCACTGACATTAGCCATTGCTGGATCACACTGGTCGGTCTGGAAAAAAACAAGAATGAACAGCAATGATGAGTACGTAAACACGAAGAGAACAGGCCAAAATCGGCTTATGTCATATTTTAAATTCCTAGAAAGCACAAAGGATTCCGTGGAAAGAATTTAGTCATAAAACATAAAAATAAATAAATAAATAAATTACAACACAAATGAACTAGTGGAATAACAACGACGAGACACTTTGCAAAAAGAACAGTAAATACGGACAAAATACAACAAACGATCCCAACTATGACACTGAAATAATAACCTGGAAAAATCAACGACAACACAATAACGCATATACGAACCCAGCGATTAAAAGAAAATGAATAAATTTATTTTAAGTAATTCACTGTGCTGTATAGGAATGCCAATTTTCACATAAACTATTTTTGCCTTGATCTCTTCGTGTTTAAGTATTTAATTTTGTTGCTTATTTTTTAGATATTCCTTTGATATTCAGTGTAGTTTTGGAATGTAGTATTTCAATGAAACTGCTTTAGATAGTATTTTTGCAAAATATTTAAAATAAAAGGATAAAAAATAGTTTTATGTGTGTTTCAAACATTTGACAAGCGTATCGTATTTCCACACATAACACGGTTACGCAGACAGGGTCCACGGATATAAAGACAAAGAGAAATCTCCCTTTTATCAGCGCGAGCCATGATCATTTCAATTGCGTTTTCAGCGAGGACTCTATTCATTCCGAGGATGATGGCATTTTCAACCGCTCTCTTCTTCTCTTTCTCTCTCTCTCTCTAAATCCACATGACAGCCTGCACCGATACGTTCCCAAAATATCGCATCCCGTAAAGTGTTAACATCGTCGTAGACACCGCGATACCGGTGAAAAATGTAAAGAGGGCTGAGCTTTTCGGCAAAGGGCAGTCAAACGAATTTTCTTACATTTCATTTCGTATCAAATAAGACTGATAAAAATAAATAAAACTCATTCAATAGGTGTGCAACTTTGTTTGGTGCATGTGCTGAACGAAGGCTTATTTTTAAATGTTTTATAACGAAACTGAACGACTTTTGCCTTCAAGTAGTGCAAAAATGTATTTCCGGAAACTGGCTTCTGGCTGTGGATGAAGATTGTCAGTTCGCCATCTTGAATTCTGACCTCACAGCGGCCAGCTTGTTGTCAAATTTCCTCAAAATACCTTAAAACAATAATGTCTTCACACTCTTGCTAAAATATTATTATTATATTGATACTAGCTGCAGTACCCGGCTTTGCCCGGGCTGAACACGGGGTGATATATTGTCCGCGAGTTACAGCAAAATGGATAGCGATATGTCCAGTGTGGTGGACATTAAGAAATTACACATAATTACTGTTTGTGTATCTGTGACCTATGGTTTTCTGTTTACCCATTGCAATCGGTTGAAAGGTTTAGAAGTTGATGCGCTACAGCGCCATCTAGCGGCGAGTTAAAAAAAAATGGTTAGCATAAAAACCTTCTCCATGATAAAAACACTTCGATGTGCCAACTTTCATGGCGATAAGTCAAACGGTGTAAGAGTTTATCGACGTCATACATGCCAACATCCAATTATATATATTCTTATATTTCGAAATTTTGGGGCTTTCACTTTTGCGGAAAGTGGATGTTCAGGACCTCAAATGGTTTGGAACACTCCATCTCGAAAGAATAGATATTTGAAATTCCTGAAATTGTCGAAATTTTGGGGCTTTGTTCCCAGAGGGGGGCGGGGGGTTCGAGGACCCTGAATGGCTCGAAAACACTTAAAATCGAAAGAGATAGATTTTTAAAAAATTTTAAAGTTTCGAATTTTTGGGGCTTTAACAACCTGGGGAGGGGGGGGGGGTGGTGATGTTGAGGACCCCGAATGGCTCGGAAACACTCCAAATCGAAAGAGATATAAAGGAATATAAGTATGTAGGCATTTACTGTACTCCTATCTACCATAATAACAATATTGACAAATAGAAAGCTTATTACCTACCTATGAATAATTATCTAAATAAATTAATAAATAACTGTATGTTTAAGAATTTACGTACATACATAATATTAAACTTCAAACTATACACACCAAAAAAAACTAAGGATGCTTTTGAAACTATTTTTTATTTGTCATAATGTTTAAAACATTTGTAGGATTTTTTTATATGTAAAATTGTGGTGGCAATATTCCGCTTATCCAAAGGAGTATAGAAATTAATAGAGATATCACTCCCTGTACACACCACAAATCTTTGAATTAAGTAAAAAAAACATAGTCCAAAATGAAACAAAAAGTACGAACAAATAATTTGACAAAAAAATTTATAGAACTGGAATGACAATGTTAACATCCGCCTGACATTTAATAGAAGTAGGTAGGTAAGAATATATATAAGAAATTAAATGAAATTAAAACATACATAAATAAAATTATCTCACACTCAACCAAACATAATGTTTAATATGAAATAAAGGAAGATGGCAATTACACGTTACTATTCTAATTAATAAAAATATCAACTTTCCTGAAATAGTAAAATTCAAATTTTTCAACAATATATTACATAATTGATAAATATTTCTGGTCTTCGGTCTCAGCAGCCCTAAGACTCTTGACGCTCAGCAGATAAATTATAAACACTAAACCAAACTCCTTGCAAATAAGTAGGTACTGTAAAATAAAATTACAATATTGACAAATAGAAAATATTAGTAGGCCCTACCAACCTATGAATAAATTTCGAAGAAATTTTTAAGTTAAAGAATTTATGTACCTACATAATATTAAACTTGAAACAATCCACACAATAAAAACCTAAGAATGTTAGTGAAACTATTTTTTTTTATTAGTCATTATACTTAAAATACGTATGTTTCCAAAATGAAACAAAGTATAAAAAATGACCAATTTGACAAAAAAAAATTGTACAACTCGAATGACATTGAAAACATACACGTGAAATTTAAAAGAATTATGAGTGCCCTAGGTAGGGAGAAAAAAATATATATAGAAGAAATTAAATAAAAAAAAATGGGTGCGTGTACTTAGGTACGCGCATGAGAAGTTATACTTCTTTGGCATAATTAAAAAATAGTTTTTAATTGCATGCAAAAATATTGCGTGGAGTCCCTCCACGTGGAAAAAGTGAAACTTCGTAATGTGGAAATGAAAATAGGAATGAGTAGAAATTGATTTTTAGTGAAATCATATTGTATCAAATCAAACTAAAAAAATAAAGGAAATAAATTTTTAACGATTCATATATTGATCTTTAGAGAGAGAGAGACACCTATTGAATGTCTATAAAACTTACTTTTTTATGAGAGCAGATTTTCATGAGATAAATCATGAAATCATTCAACGATAAAAGCTGTTTATTTAATTAAGCGGACGGGTTCGCCCCAAGGAGAAAATTGACGCGGCGAGACCTCGTGGACATAGAGAAATGACACACACTCACTATTTATGTGTCTATGAAACATGATATTTTTCGCAATTTAAATTGTAATATACAAAAACGGTATTGAAAATTGAAACAAATATGGCGACACTACAAACTGTCAAGATATTTATTTTTTTTCTTGCTCTCTACTTAGTTCCTTACAATAGCAAAACGTAACGTAATGGCTTGAAAGCTATTGCTCGGCAGACATAGAGGAATGACACTAACAGTTTGTATATCTATGACACACATTACATAAAATTAAGATATATTTTTTTAACCCGTTTAAAATTTATTTTTTTAGACAATAGATAGCCTATGTCCATCCCCAAGATATAATATATCGCCTTGCCAAATTTAATTACGATCCGTTCAGCCGTTCAGCCGGGAAAAGTTAACAAACAAACAAACATACAAACAGACAGACAGAGTTACTTTCGCATTTATAATATTAGTAAGGATTTTCAGTGATTTTATAAACCTCGAGACCCTTAAAAATACTGTCCAATGTTTGAAATAGTTTTGGAAAAAAATTAATTTATATGATATTATAATTACGTTAATGAACCATTTAATATATAAAAAAGATTAATTTTACTTTATATAAAATAATATAAAACACCCAGGTTTATTTCAAAAAAAAAATACTACAGTAGTAGTGTACAAATATATTTCCGGAAACTGGCTTCTGACCGTGGATGGAGATTGTCAGTCCACCATCTTGAATTCAGACCTCACAGCGGCCATTTTGGTGTCAAATTTCCTTAAATTTCCTCAAAAATGACTCAAAATTCCTAAATATGTCCTTATTGAAAGGAAAAAAATTCCCGTTTTTAAGGAAAATTTCCCATTTTATTCCTCAAAAATTCGAAAATTCGAAATTCGGAATGCCTCAAAAGACTTTAACTTTTGAAAGAACCCAAATTCCAAAAATGGCTTAAGACTCCTAAAAGCAAGCAACCATAAGTGTGTGTGTTTGTTTTCTTTATGTGCACTGGATTATTCCTGTCAATATTTTGTTGGTTTTTTCAAGATGCGTCTGTTGGTTTTCTCCGTGTGCTCCTGGTTATTCCTGGAAAAACTTCTGGTGATGTTCTCTGAGTGATTCCGGTTATTTCTGAGAACTCAATAACTGCGTGAAAATTTTTTTTTACTAAATGAGACATGCAATTTTATTCAGATTTACATTTAATTAGTGAATTTCTCTTACTAAATCAGCACTTAAAATATTTTTATCAGCTGGATTTAAAATAAAAAATCAATACTTAGTCAAATAACATGCGTTACGACGGCTGAGAATCACAGTCATGAAATACGAACATCCTTCTCCTTGATGTCTAGTGGAGCCCACCTTCTCTTGCGATCGTGAGTGAGCATCCTGCATCCCATATAACAAATAAATAATAATTACCACTACGCAACACATGGCGACATCTGTTATTGAAAAAAAGAACTACTTGGACACGAATCTTTAAAATAGCAACTTAACTATCTCTGATTAAATATTAAAAATTATATTTAAGTATCTGTTTATAATTAAAAATCTCAGTGTGTATCTGGTATTAGTCAAATAAGCTATTTCGAAAGTGAGAGTATTCGACACTGGTTGGAACATTTGATGTTTTAAATATGGAATATGATTTTGATGACATATCAAAAACAGTCAGCATGTTTCCAAAAGCAGTAATATCATCGTTTGCATATATGTGTGGGTACTGTGGCATTTGTTTTCTAATACCAACAATGCTCGATGTCATGATAAGGACAAGTGTGCATATAGTCCTTTGCGGAAAGTGATATATTGCGATAATTGCTGCTTTAAGTTTGGACAAAGTAATAAAATAAAAAAGACGTAAAAACTTTTGAGGTACACATTTTTCGTCTACTGAGAAAAAGTCTGTATTTGGACCGAATGTTTATAGAATCGGCAAAAATCATCACACTTGGGAATATAAATTGCCTGCATTGAACTGTAATGAGATAGTAGCATCGAAGAAACGACTACAAGATATACTTAGTACTACAGGAAGAAAATGGTGACAAGTTCCCTAAGATGAGTTATGAATTATTTGATTTCCCTGAAGAATTCTCTGATGGATTGTCTGTTACTGAAGCTGAAGGAATAAATAATATTAGAGGAGATCGTGACAGCAACAGCGACTTTGCATGAAATGAGAGCAATATAGAAGAATATGAATCTACCAATGATGATGCACTGAGACCAAAGCGATGGAAACGCCGTGATAAAATAAATTATTCTGATAAAGCTGGGACGATAATGATATTAAAAATATTTATAAAAAACATGCAAGGAAGATAACAGCAGCAGAAGAGATCGATTACACATTATGGGAAGATCCTAACATATTGATCGATCGTCTGAGACTACTGATGGCTTCGCTTAGGGCAGGAAACTATTCGCACCTCAATGAAGTAGCAACCATACTCAAATATCTAAGAAATACAGGCTACATGCAATAATGACCCGTTTTGCTTGCTTGTGTATAAAAATGAAAAATAAATCAGTTATTTGTATTTAAAAATTATTGTTTTATTCTTGTAATCAGATTTCAAACTAAGACTGAGTTCTCGTATCCTACCAGTTGTATCCCAGTGTCGCATCCCTTCCATGATATCGTTTCTCTGTGGGCAGATCTTATCACTGTGGTGTATCCCTGTGACGATATCGTATACCTGCGTGGAATCCCTCAAATGAGGTTGTATTCCTGCGATGAGATCTTATCCATGTGCTGTTTCCCTGCGTAAAGATCGTATCCCTGCGCTGTATCTTTGCGACGAGATCGTATCCTACTGAGTTGAAATTTCGACCAAAGCTACGTCATTTTCGTTAAATGTGGTTCCAAATGTGGTTTCTTTTTTAATATTCTTCATTTTTTTCAATGTACATCGACAAGACCGTCGTCAGGTCATGATTGATCTCGTGGCTAGCAGATGCCTGGTCAAAATGCCTGGAATCGAACGTGACCTTCTAAATGTTCGTCGATTATCGTCGAAAAATATATATTGGTTCGGAGACACTTGGCTTAGGCGCATGATTTTGTATATGAACTATTACAAATGCTCACCGAGTATCAAAAAAAACCTTTTGTCTACTGATGGGATGTGTTTGGCCACCTACTAAATGCGCCTGGCTACCAACTGGATGTGATTGGCCACCAACTGAATGTTCCTGGTCGCCGATTGTACGTGTCTGGTAAATCGACTGGATGTGTCTAGCCAACATCTGGACGTAGCTGGTTATTTGACTGGCATGTAGAACTACCCTGAAAATACTTGTCATAGCATGTAAAGGTCGTGCTTTGCCTTATAAGAAGATTGTAGAAAAACGAGAAAGGCTAGTGGTTGGTTTGTTTTTGTACTTGTATACATTTCAGGATAAATATTTGATTTGTATTTTTTTTCTCGAACCTGGCGTTTTTTGATAATTTTAATTAAATTATCTTTCGTTGCATCAAGCAATGATCGAACCAAGGACAGAAATCAATCGAATGAATCATTATTTTAATAAGTGATTTTTACATGGTTTTTGGAATTTTCCCGAATTTATAGCTTAATAATTAGAAAATTCAAGATGGCGCCCAAATTGCAATACGGCGGACACCACAGTAATAAATTATTCTTTCACTATAGCGGTCAAAATTTAAACTTATATGTCGGTAGCGTACTCTAGCAGACAAAAACAATATTTTGGATCAAAAATGGCAGCCTCCAGCAGGCAAAAACAAGATGACTCTCATGATGTCATACTGACTGATGTAATATCTGCCTTGGGTTTAGTGGTGGGAGGTTAGTCTGCCGGTGGCTTGTGTGGAGGAAGGATCCATCGTCATTTTTAATCGATCGACTTCGCCGGGTTATAACCGAGGACTCCATGATGGAAGTACGTTTTTTATTAAAATTTAATCAAATACAATTTTTATTAATTTAAATTTTTTCACATTTAAAGTGTATAATAATTACCAATTTTCAAGATGGCGGATGATTAAAAAACCACGGTAAGATTTTTTATTAAAATGTTATTAATTATTTTAATAGTTAATTTTGAAAATTTTCCGCGATTTCTAGCGTGAAAATTACGTTTTTTTCAATATGGTGGCCGTAAAGAAAATTGACACGCTACGGAGTGAAGCATTCGATTCCAAAATATTATAAGGTTCTTGAATTCGAAATGGCGAAAAAAAAAAAAAATTATATAGTTAACTTGGCGGTAAACAAAATGGTGGATTCAAAATGGCTGCAGAGAGTCTAAGGTAAAGGTCAAAGGTCACCTTTCAAGTTAATAAAATCGTGTTTTAATAATGTTTTTATAAACATTAAAATTTTTCGTGATATAATCGGATAATAATTACGGATTTCAAGATTATTTTTAAAATGGAGGAATTTATTTTTATTAAAGTTTATTAATTTATTTTGTAATAATTTTAAAATTTTTCCCGACTTTTTTTGATAAAAATTACGGATTTTCAAGATGAAGGCTGTAACGAAAATTGCATTATTAGAGATTGGGCCATTATATGGCAGAAAGTTGTAGAAATCGAAATGGCGGATCCAAAAAGGCGGGCATAACGAATTGTGCAACATTTCAGTTAACATATTTTTATATATTTTTTTAAATTTTTGGTCAAAAATTAAAGAATTACAAGTTCATGGTCAAAGTCAAGGTAAAGGTCATGACCTAAGCGTCTTAGGGTAGCTTGCCTTTAGGATTCTTAAGCTAATTTTAGTAAATTGGGTTCCTTCAAAGGCAAAAGTTTTGAATTTTTGAGGAATAAAATTGGACATTTTCCCTCAAAACGGGAATTTTTCACTCGAAATAAGGACATATTTAGTTATTTTGAGGAATTTTGAGTTATTTTTGAGGAATTGTGAAGTAATTTGACACCAAGATGGCCGCTGTGAGGTCAGAATTCAAGATGGCGGACTAACAATCTCCATCCACAGTCAGAAGACAGTTTCCGGAAATAGATTTGTACACTACTACTTTAGTATTTTGTTTTGAAATTTTCTGAGTGTTTCCTTTTATTTTATATAAAGTAAAATTAATCTTTTTTATATATTAAATGGTTCATTAACGTAATTATAATATCATATAAATTAATTTGTATCTAAACCTATTCCAAACATTGGACAGTATTTTGAAATGCCTCAAGGTTTATAAAACAACTGAAAATATAAATATAATAATAATATTTTAGTAAGAGTGTAAAGACATTATTGTTTTTGGAATAGAACCTGTGTTTAGTCATTTTATTGCACCAAATTTGTAAGAAATTTCAGTTTGTATGTACAATCTTTTTACTGTGATATTTGTTAACGTGTTTGTTTTGTTTTAACTTTCTTCTGCTTATGTCGGCCAGCCTGTGAAAACACACTATAAGTACTAAGTAGAAAATCCCTCTGATTTAATGTATTAACGATAACATTCCCGCTGCCTTTGGCAGTTCAACAGTGTCGAGAAATCCCAGACATGCCTCTTGACATGAACTAACACCGCTAAGTTCTGGAGTAAGATTAAGGAAATTTCCTCCCTTTGTGGCTGCGATGAGAGTCGACAAACACCTTGTTCAGGAAAGCTATTTATACGTTTTTGTAGTCCATGAACCTGTACGTATGCATCTTTTAGAAAAGACTTGACAACTGCATCAAAATTCCAAAGTTAAAATGTAATTCGTTATCTAATGTGTTGAATATTATATTCTTTAAATTACATTTACTATGTGTAAACATCTTAGCTCTCGGTATAGGACATTTCATAGGAGTAATTTCGCCAATGGAACGGAAGTCGATTGGAACGGAAATCTGTAAACACGGTGCTGCCATCTGTGGAAGTCTCAGAAATCTAAAAAAGATTGGGGACTCGTGTGATTCATCCGTGCAAAGATAGAGGGATTTACTAAGAGTACTGGTGTTCCAAAATAAACTTTAAAATAGTATATTACGTTATATTATAATTCAAAGTCTTAAAAAAGTCATAGCCTAAAAAAATACGCGTTACAATTTTGACAATACTTAATAGAAATAGCGCAGCGTTCGTTTAAATGTAACGACACAAGAAATTGTTAGCCTAAATATATTCAACGATATGTTGAATAAAAAAAATCTGAAATGAAATTATTTCTGTTAAATATTAAAAGTTTAATCAGCTCAATAAGATTAATATTTGTTTGTAAGAAGTATTTACGGACTGATTCTGACGTTTAAGAAAAATTAAATATACATACTTAGTGTAATAATATGTTTTTAAAAAAATTGGTTGTCTGTAAAGTCGGTTTACGGACGATAGTTTAACGTGACAACGTCATAAAAAACATTGATGAAATTATTGCATACTTTTATGAATAAAATTGAATCATTTTTATTGAATTATCACTATTTTGAATGTATTCAAAGAAGGAGTCAAATGAAATCTACAATTTAATTGATAAATTTACTTTTATTTGCACTCATTAATTCAAATATGTTTATTACTTTAACGAAGAAATTATTTTAACTATAACTTTTATACATGTTTGCTATTTCACTTCCTCCAATCTGTGTTATTCTGTTAAGGATGGGACGATGATAGGAAAAGTAGGAAACGAATGGGAGTGTTTCTTTAATGTGCCTCGAAAAAGTGTTCCAATCGAGTGGAAGAGAGATATATGCGGCGCAAGCGTACAATGAGCGTTACGAGACAATGAGTCATCCTTTTTCGTGCGTGCAGCCGGCGTTCATCGATTTATTAGACGTTGTCACGTCAAAAAGGTTTCAGGTTAATTTTGTTTCAAAGTTATCTATTGGACTGCAACTTTTAGTCTGAAAAATTCTTAAAAGATAGTTCCGGGTTCATAACGCTTTAGACAACCCACAAAATGTTAAATAAATTTGGCGCTAGGTTAGTTTAAAAACATTTTAATGGCTAAAAAAATATAGGTATTTTTCAATTTGCAATTATATTTTGTTATGACTGTTTCAGTTTACAAAATGTATTCCGGAATAGTTTCGCTACCATAAAGTTTTCATTAGAACACTAATACGCTTAGTACATCCCCAGATGTTCGTGAAAGTTAATAATTTACAAGTGCATTTTACCAAACGTATGTCCACCATCTTGACGACTAAGCCTCGTGACTTTTGTAGTTCTTGCATGCATTCATGCTCATTGGACTATCAACCTTTTGGATTAACGTTGTGTAATGCGCGCTTGTTTCATTGCATTTCCGTTGGCTACTTAAAGAAGTTTAACCTCAAAAACGTAGGCGACGAAGATTCTAAAATTTTAGAGATTCAGTGTTGACGCATTTACGCGTGACGCGTTCTGTACTCTTGTTTGGCTAGCCCTGAGAACAGTACCATCTTGCCAAACAACTATAGTTAAGTTTTAAAAAAGGGTAAAGAATTTTACATTTTCCCCTTAAAATGAATTCTTTTCGAATATTGATCATTCTTGGATTTATTTTAAAGAATTCTACGTTAAATTTTGTTTACGAGTTTCGTAATACAATTTACTTGCAGCATGGGAACACATGAATTCGTTCGTTATCGAGTTTCGATGTTTACACATCACTGACGAATATTAAAAGACTCGATCACATTTTTTTTTTTTTTAAATCTTATGGGGGCCCAATATTTTGATGAAGATTAATATAACTGTTAATTTTTTAAAATCAAAGCTGTTCGTGTAATACTCAAGCAATGTTAATAATCCGTTATTGAAAAATCTGTTTATGGTTCGACTTTGAATTCCATGTAGTATATAACTTAAATTCTGTGTAGCTTGGTTAGAACATGTATGTATTTCCTTAAATATTTTTTAGTGATTTGATTATCCAGTCGGCACCCGTTCTCACATTTATCCTACACTACAAGACGAGATACCTTTGAGCCTGTTTTTTTTTTTCCCCGTCGGGCTTCTCTGACACGGGTTTTTGCAAGTTAACATACACCTAACCAAAAAAGGATGTTGCAGATAAGTTTTTTTAATGGTACCACAAGCTGAAGCACCCGTGCTTCGCTACAACAATCTGCAGGCAAAAGACTCTCGCACCGCTCTCTATGCTTGCCCCTCCTCGTGAGCACGCCACTGCCAAGCATCAAATGAAAAACCAAAATAAATATAATTTTGTAAATATCTTAGAAAAAAATTTGAACTGAAGTTTAACAGGAAGAAATGTACCTATAACAAACGCGCCATCCAGGATAAAACAATTATTTTTTCTTTTTTGGTTTATGAATGTTTATCTTTTATATTATTAAAAAGAAACATTTAATCAATAACTAAAACAAAAATATCACAGAGCAAGTACTATAATGCATCTTATTTTATTCCGAACTTAGAGTCGGTACTGCAACGTTGCCGGTCTCACACGACTACAGTAGAGAAAGGAATAAAATGTAAAAGTGAAATATGCTGGAATTTATAAATTTCATAATTGTAACAAACACGGCGACAAAACCTGCTATGAGTTTAAAATTTCTGCTTCTTTATTTTTTTCATGAAGATGCATTGTGATAGGCCAAAATCACTAAATTATTTAATAAAAAAACCTAATTATAATTTTGTTTAAAAATTTATTTCAAGGATGTGTAAAAAAATACGCTGCATTATAACTTTCCGTTCCCCCGTTACGTGAACAACATACAGACAAACTCTCTATTTTATAATTGTATATATTAATAACACGTCTTCTTATTGTTGGAACGCCGATAGCTTGACTTAAACATTATTTTATTTCAGCTTATTTAAACCCGAAAAATTCAAATTTTTTGTACCTTCTAATTCTTCTGTAAGGACTCCTTAAACCGGGTGCATATGGGTATTTTATTATGTACTAACCTCACGAGTTTATAAAATATCATGTAGGCCAAACAGTTAAAAACACAAGTTTCTTGTACATTACACACATATATTATATTGTTTAAGAAAATTAATTTTTTTTTTCAAAACTAGCTCTAAGCTAACCTCCTTACCATTCCTTACGAAATAACGTTGCATTTACATTTTTTTTTGCATATGAACCTTATAAAACCACAATTTCAAAATTAATTCCTTCCGAGAAATATTTTAAAGCTTGAAAGAAAAGTTGCGATAAAATACAGTACATTACTTTTTTTTACTTACTTTTGAACTGAATTCTCCATCTGAAATATAAGTCTAATAAACTCGCCTATAATTTCATGTTAAACTATGAATTCCCTTTTTGATATTCATCAGCTAAAATAGTTGGCAGCCTACATAAAATAACCTAACAGTTACTCCATACGGTTTTATTGCGATACGAGCGAGATATTGATGGCGTTTTATTAATAAATTGAAGAATTTATACACAGATTTTTTTTATGTTTGTGAACTGAGTTGAAGTAATTTTGCTGCAATGCGAATGTTTGTGAAATTAAACAAAAAAACTATCTATATTGTTTGTACATCTACAAAAGCAGAATTTTTTTCTGAAAGTTTTAAAAGAAGTGACAGGATACAGAAAAATTTAAGCAACACTGGATGGAAGTAGTTGCAATCAACTCTAATTTCAAACTATTCAGAGAAACACACGTAGCCTGAAGGCATAGAGTTGTGAGATCACTTACTGTGGGCTCAGTTCATTGCCAGTCGTGTGTTACTACAGTGCAAGGCTTTAGGCTGCCGTGCGTTCAAAATACGCAATATGTATATAAGTATATAAAGTTGGTTTCCTTGATTTTTTTTACAAGGTCTGTATTTTTACGCCGATCTCGATGAAACTTTACACACTTGACCTTAGAAACAAGAAAAATGACACTGCCTACATGAGATTTCGAGAAAACCACCCCCGAAGCAGAATTTTGAAACTTCTTGGGGAAATTTCACTATTGCGTTCTTAACGATTTCTTCGTCTCCTGGCAACGGCTGTTGTATTTTTTTTCAATGAGTGGCTGTGACGTACCCACTGATAGAGGCGAGTATAATGCGGTATGCGAGAATGTTCTGTCTGTCGAATACCCGGCGGGAGTGGGTCTGATCCTGCGGGGAAGGTGATTGTCCCCTGAGGTGTCGGAGCTGTTGCCGGCTCTAGTATCCGAGACATGATCCAACAGCTGCACGGAATGGGTGCAAGGATGCGAATATATAGCCAATCCGCACCAATGGCAATGCTCTGCCTCCTTGTGGCACTGATGTTTGGGGCCTTGGTGGTGGCTATGCTGAGATGAGTTTCCTCGGTCTCTGGGCATAGCTGCGTTTCTAACTAAATAGGACTCTTCCGGGCGTAACCCCGCCTCACTGCATCCTCAACTGCCTGGCTGGGACCAGAAATGGTGAATGGGCTGAATCTGTGGGCAACAGCAGATGCGATTGAAACCTTTCTGGGGGGGGGGGGGTTGACTTCTGAGCCCTGGTGTCTGGGACCCAAAGGCCACTCATAATGGATGAAGAAAGGCTCATGGTAATGGTAAGGACTGATAACGCCGCTAGCGTGATCGCGGGCACCCGGGCCTAAAGAACTGTAAACCGTCTTTGCCCTGTCCAGCGGTCGGATGAGGTACCGAGGCAACTCCGAGGCAACTCCAAGGCAACTCCGAGGCGTTCCAGCACTTTGGCACGGCCCAAGAGGTTAGTTATAGCCACGGCTTCCGTGGTCACCATCGGAGGAGTCCGGGCACAACCGGGCCTTAATCGGCTGTAAACACGCCGAGCCGAAGTACGGCGGATAGGAAGATCACCCGAGGAGACGAGGTCGATCTAGTGGATTGGCTCTGATACACGGCTGGTCGGCTAGCTGTTAGCGAACAATCTGTGCCTAATACAGACACCGAAGTAGGTAGTAGTACAGGAAGGATCAATGAAAGTGAAAGGATCCCCGTTGAGGTTTTCTTTAAGGCCCTGGATCTGATTGGTTAGGACTAATACTTCGACGTGGTGCTCCGATCGCTTGGAGCAGACTCTAAAGGTTCCCTATCCCTCAAATGAGTTGACGTGAGCGACGACACAGCTCCGGTACTATCCTGGACAGCTAGTAGGGTTTGGATAGGCCTCCACTGGACCACGGTTTCCCTGGGTGATTGAGAGGTCCCAGTGTATTTTGGTAGATCGAGGTAGGCGCCAGCAGTGCTGATAAGGTCTAAGGACGTATACGGCGAATTCCGTATCCTGGCCCATGGGGGCCCCAGGTCAGTAAGTCTAACGCTAAGAGGGCTGTGTTAAAAAACCCAAAGGGGGAATAATCCTTTAACCGATGTATTTGTGTAGAATACCCATGGAAAATACGGGTACTTCAGCTGGTATGTATATAAAGAAGAGTTTCCGTTCATTTGTTTTTTATTCATACAAATTTGCAGTTTCATTCTGAGCTGAATAAAATGTTTCGTTCTTTAAAAATTAACACAAGAGGAAGGTCACTGTTTACAGAGATACAGAGATTTATGAAAAAAAAATACCTTAAGCCGAATTAAAGTACTTCTTGATAACATTTTACTCACAATACCTTCAAAATAGGACCAAAATTACTGTCTTCTTCTCCAGACGCTCCATACAGACAAACTAACAACATTTTTTATATTCAAGCTATGCAATAAAAGGTTCTACATATATGACAAATAATAATCTGTCTGTTTTCTGTCAAAATAAAATTTACAGTTTTAGTAGAGCTTGGTAAACAAATTTCAGGATTGACATTTGACCAACATATAAGGAACATCACTGTTTACCAGATATTTTAAAAATACTCCATCCCCTTAAATAAAGAAGCCTTCTCAGGCAGCGTAAGGCACGGACAATGTCAAGTGTGATTTATATAGTATGATTATAAACCCCTTAACTATCCTGTTGATTGTTATCTTCTCAAATTAAAATTTACGGATATTTGAGTGAAATTACATGAACTCTTAGAAACCATCTGAGAGTATTAACAAACCTATAAAAAGCTTGTTAAGTACTTTCTTGTTCAGTTGACATATGTTTGATTTGTTAACAAAAGAAAACATAACTAGGAATACGCAAAATAATAATGTTAAAACATGTTAACCTACAATTTACGAAGAACGCTCGTTACAAATTTTCCAGGGATCTGCGTAAATTTCCGGCTATCTTTGTAAATTTACGGACACTAGGTTCATTTATTTTGAACATGAAAAAAAAAGAAATATTCTTGGTACATGAACCAAACATTACAAAACTGGTGAAACCAGAAGTTAAAACACTCTTCAATTGACCACCTTGGCTAAGAACGAAACATGGAACGCGGAAGTTGAAATATGGCGTGGTTTATATGAAGATTCAGTTGTATGAAATTACGAAGAAATCTTCGTATGTTTCAGTTGAATTCTTCATTGAAAAGTCCTTAAATTTACTGTTATTTATAACAGTGTATATAGATATCTGCAACTTCAAAATACACTTATTTTATCTGAGATGCATTCTTAGTGTAAAATTCTGTGGATCTAATGTGATTTCTGTCTACTTGTATAGTAATTGTTTAAGTATATTTTTTGTCTTTACTTATAAATTTTGTCCCATTTTAACATTTATATATGATTTTTTACGAATAGGCAGCACTTTTATAAATTTTTCCCTATCTTTTTAAAATATTAATATGATATAGCTTAACCAAAATCTTAAATTGAAATATAATATATATTTTTTTCAATCAAATGCTACAAAAAGATACAAACTTAATTTTCCGATAAATGCAGTTATCACAGTGGGATCTGTACTCACTTGTATTTATGCCTTATCTTGCATTTTCGAAGCATAATGTTCACTCCTAATTAATATCGATACCACTCGAAAACCATCGACGTAATGTCCGTTGGAAATCTGCAGTATTTTATCTTCAGGTTATTTTTAGCGTAGCTGACTAAACCTAAAATTTAATTGGGCAGTTAGTATCTCATTACAATGCACGATTTTTTCCATTAGCGCTGACCTTGTTACTAGGTGCTCTGTTGCCATAATACACCATAAAGCAAAAATTGTAAGACGCATTATTTTGAAGTTATGAAATGTTTTAAAAATATATAGGAATCATTTTATTTTGTAAAGAAAACTTTGCAAAAATTAAATTTGAAAATACATTTCCCTGTTGCATTCATCGAGAGCATCATATGAAAATGTTCATTATTTATTTCTGAATAGTGGTTATTGAAAGACGCCAACTTGTTTCAAGGTTTTTTTCAATCATTTTTACAGCATTTAAAATTAAAATTATTTGGTCGTTTATAGCATAGCACATCTTAATATATATATATATATATATATATCTTTATATCTTTATTTCATGTGTGCGTGTGTATGTCACTGAACTCTTCCTAGACGGCTGGACCGATTTTGATGAAATTTTGTGTGTGAGTTCACGGGGATTCGAGGATGGTTTAGATTCACAATTGGATATTTTATCTCGATTCTGAGTTAAGAAAAACTAAAAAAAAACACGCTTTAAAAGCAAAAATTGCAACGCATTATTAGAAGCCATTAAGTTTTGCTATTGTAAGGAACTAAGTAGACAGTAAGAAAAAAATAAAGATCCTGACAGTTTATAGCGTCGCCATATTTGTTTCAATTTTCAATACCCTTTTTGTATATTACAATTTAAATTGCAGAAAAAAATCATGTTTCATAGCCACACAAATAGTGAGTGTGTGTCATTTCTCTATGTCCACGAAGTCTCGCCGCGTCAATTTTCTCCTTGGAGCGAACCCGTCCGCTTAATTAAATAAACAGCTTTTATCGTTGAATGATTTCATGATTTATTTAATGAAAATATGCTCTCATAAAAAAATTAG
Organism: Bacillus rossius redtenbacheri; assembly: GCF_032445375.1. Classification (NCBI taxonomy): domain Eukaryota; kingdom Metazoa; phylum Arthropoda; class Insecta; order Phasmatodea; family Bacillidae; genus Bacillus; species Bacillus rossius. Next base: position 32,489,830 of record NC_086331.1, read on the forward strand.
TTAGATAGACATTCAATAGGTGTCTTTCTCTCACTCTCTCTCTCTCTCTGAAATGTATGTAGCTTGCTCGCGGGTCAGTATTGCAGACAATCTTTACATTCTAGCTCGAGACGGAAAAAACAGTAAATGTGGTTTACAAAGACATTTTATGAAGTGTCTTCCCGTCATTACATTTGAAAGTAGAAACATATTTACTCAAAATTTAGGTAGTAACATATTTTTATTGCAAAGACTGAAATAGAGGTGAGAAAAATTATCATTTGTGAACATAAGAAAACTACTACAACTGTATCAACTGTTATGTTATAATGTTTAAATTTCTAAATGGTGCAAGATAATACAAAATTCCATGCGGAAAAAGTCGTGGGCAGCAGATACGTATAGTTATAGGTGTGGGGCTATGCATGCTGATTTCGAACATGTAAGAATAATCTATCTATCTTACTATAATAAAACAGTACTTTTTCTGTCTGTCTGTTTGTACGCGATATTGATAAATTTTGTGTGTGAGTTCACGGGGATTCGAGGATGGTTTAGATTCACAATTGGATATTTTATCTCGATTCTGAGTTAAGAAAAACTAAAAATACACGCTTTAAAAGCAAAAAAACTAAGCATTGTTGATAATTAGCCTCAATGGCAACGGGCTTTTGCATTGTTGTTGCCTTCTGCGTAACCATGGGAAAGGTTTTTGGTAACGGCAGTGGCGTGCCCAAGAGGAGGGGTATGTATAATGAGAAGATACAAAATGTCCAGCGTAGAAAAACTTACCGCCATATCCATATCTCACAAAAAGTACATTTGGGCAGGACAATGTCTGTCGGGTCCGCTAGAAATATATATATAGAGATAGAGATATAAATAGAAAGATAGAGAGAGTTATAGAGATATACATTGAGAGATAGAGAATTAGAGAGATAAAGAGAGATGCTTAGTATATGTTTAAAAAATTACAAAAAAAAAATGTTTAAGGCATTGCAACGCATGCCGGGCATTATCTAGTATATATATATATATATATTTCTTGTGTGCGTGTGTATGTCACTGAACTTCTCCTAGACGGCTGGACCGATTTTGATGAAATTTTTTGTGTGAGTTCACGGGGATTCGAGGATGGTTTGGATTCACAATTGGATATTTTATCTCGATTCTGAGTTAAGAAAAAACTAAAAAACACGCTTTAAAAGCAAAAAAACTAAGCATTGTTGATAATTAGCCTCCATGGCAACGGGCTTTTGCATTGTTGTTGCCTTCTGCGTAAACATGGGAAAGGTTTTTGGTAACAGCAATGGCGTGCCCAAGAGGAGGGGTATGTATAATGAGAAGATAAAAAATGTCCAGCGTAGAAATACTTACCGCCATATGTACATTTGGGCAGGACAATGTCTGTCGGGTCCGCTAGAAAGATATATAGAGTTATATATGTAGAAGGATATATATATATATGTAGAAAGATAGAGAGAGATAGAGATATAAATAGAAAGATAGAGAGTTATAGAGATATGCATAGAGAGATAGAGAATTAGAGAGATAAAGAGAGATGCTTAGTATACGTTTAAAAAATTACAAAAAATAATTGATTGAGGCATTGCAACGCATGCCGGGCATTATCTAGTATATTTATGAAATGCCTTGTTATTAAGTGTGATGGACTCCTAATATAATTTCTCCTGTTAAATAATAATTTTTCTTTAGCATTGAATTATTTTTTTGTCGGAATGACTAAAACTATGATAATACTGTCAATATGCACTAATTAAATGTATCTCATATAAATAAACAATAAAATTTAAAGTATATTTAAACTTATTATAATTAAAGATAGTACAAAAAATAAAATTATAACAGATAAGCTGGAAAGTATCAATCTCGCAAATATGATCCCCATTTACTATGTATTGCAATCCAAGCGTGAAAGGGACTATAATAAATTATATATTTTTAGGTTAGCAGCTAACAAAACTATTTTGTTGTATTAAACTGGAGAAAAAATCGTAACACAACTGTATCGAAAAGGTAAATTCTTAGATAGAAGCAACCGCAAAGTTTTAAAGGAAAATTGTGAATCATTTTTGGAAAAATTACTTAACAGGTAACGGATAGCTACCTATGAAATTGGCGTCATAATGTAACAACAGGTTAGTCTTCTAACCATTGAAAACTGGACAAATCATTATCATTGGTTAATTTTTTATTCACCACACCGATAAATAATACATTACCACAATAACAAACAAATTAAGAATCTCAGAACCAAATTATTTTCAATCAGGGCAGACAGTAAAATATGGCTGGCACTGATGAATGAATGACTTCGAATATAAGTTATAGCGCAAAAGTTTTTAGATTCTTGCCTGCCATCCGAAAACAATGCAAATGTTCTTGGTCTCAGAAAATTGAAATTTTCAACCTATATAATGGAATGGAGAAAATCCATACAAATATGGTACATTTCTTTACGTATTACTTTTCCCTAAACCAATATATAATTGATTTTAAGTTGTATACGCTGTTTTGCATTAATGAAACAGAAAAAATTGCTTTAAAAGATCTGTAATACAACATTTGTAATTCAACCGTGTTAAAATGGCCAATTCGTAATTTTGTTATTTTATTTGAGGAAATATGTTATAATTTTTATGTGACCAGGATATTCCAACAGATTTTAAGACCTTTAATATCGGATTATTTTATTATACATTAAAAAAATTACACTGACGCAGATGTACTTACCCTTTATTAAATTTCAATAAATAAAATTTAAATATTTCAACCAATTATTGCATTAAATTTTAATTTACGATGTTATTTTGGTAAAAACTTCAGTAATTATTACTTCAAATAAAATAAATCAATTTTACACACAGACTCTTACGACCACGGTTACACAAACATTACGAATCAGTAAATTTTTATTGCGTTATTTGCAGGGACGGCGCAACCAGATCGGCCACCCTGGGAAAAAGACACATTTGCCTCCCCTCCTATAACTAAGGTGACCACCTTTTGCGAATTAAAATTACCGGAGACTGTAGATAAGAAAAAAAGTCACACTCATTCAAATTAATAACCCACTTTCGATAAAAACGCTATCTCAAGTATCGGTTAAAAACGTATAAATATAATAAATTGTGTAGCCAAAGACTATGAAAATATTAAATTCAAACGTCATCAATGAATAAGGAAACTAAATTTAGCTTAAAAAATAAAGGTGTTAATCTAGTGTTATCATTAGAGACCCGTGAATTTCGCGGATTCATTTCGTGTTATGCTAAAATTCAAATAATTATACCTTAGTGCTGCTTCTGTCATTGGTTCTCTGTTAATATGGAGGACTGAGGGCCAATTAGAGACCCTCACTCATAGAAATGTTGAATCACAGGCCACCCAGTCGAGACGACTCACAAGTCAACAGCCAATGAACAGTTGGCATTTGCCCTAGTGTGTAGAGGATATTGGAGTCTATCCTGGAGGTCATTGAATCCGCGAAATTCACGGGTCTCTAGTTATCATCTATTAACCTATTACTTCTACTTACTGCACTAGTAATGTAATTTATCAATGATAGCTAAAATAGAATTAATTTTTATAGAATGCCACATTGAAGTAAATCACTTTAGTCGGAAGGTAAAAATAAAAATAATTTTTTTTAACTATGCCTTTGAGTTAGTTCCAGCGTTGTAATTGAGTGAAAAAACCAGCGTTAGTTCAAACATTTGGATTTTTTCCCTTCCCTATTTTCCGCGCCTAATGTGTCCGCCCTAAGCGCTCACCTGGCCTACCTAATGGGTTTGCCGGCCCTGGTTCTTTGCTAAGATCTCTGGATACGAGACGTTAAAACGAGTTTGAAAAATGCTTCATTGTCGAATAAGAAGTCGAGTTGATTGATCATTTTGTGTGCAAACTCTTCATAAATATTCTTTCTCCGTTCAGGAGGTTTCAGCTCAGACACAGCCAGAAATATTTTTTTTTTTTTTTTCGTAATCGAGATAACATTACAATGCAGTAATATGGAGAACGGGCTTGCTACGAAATTAAAGCAAATAACTAGGTCAAAAGTAGCTCATGGTATTATTGTGTAACAACAATTTATATATATAATTTTCTCTGCCGTTAAAAATAACAAACGATCAAGTATTTATTTTTTAAATATTATATAAACAAAAAATCGCCGTTAATTTCAATAAACCGTATAATTTTTGATACAACACTTAAAATAAAAGCTCACTATTGAAAATCAAGCCTTTTTCCAGAAACAAAACATGCTTATGAAGAGAACTTTTAAGTATTATTTTTTCGCTCTTCCAACTAAATTTAATGCATATTATTGTTTAAATCGTCTATATTTAAATTATAATATTTTGTCCATTCCTGTTTGCAAACACAAGCACTAAATGGAAAAAATTTCCAAGTAAATCAGAAATAATGCACTGAAACTAAACAGGTGATACTGCAAACAATATTTTAACTTGATTACCGGTTAGAACAAAAATAAAACTCAAAAATTGAACTATAGCCCTCTTTAGTCAAGTAAACACATTTAAATTAAATATTATATTTAAGAATTTGTTGATGAATGTGTTAAATAGTATACAACTTTATTGTACATTGGTTTAGAGAAACAAGAGGTTTGCTTAAAACCCAAATAACATTATATGAAATATTTCCTAAGAAATATATTTGTTACTTTGTGGTAAATGTAATGTTAATTATGTACATGCATTTAAAATATTTATTTTTTTCGAACCAAATTTGGAATGTTACATATATTTTGCTCATATTAAATTTAATTAATTGTTAAAAAACACCACCACTTTAATAAAGACATATTTTACTTTTTCAGCAATCTTTACAGAAGTTAAACTATCACTTGAAAATTCGAAATACCAATCACATGAAAATTTAAATCCCTTAAAGAAATAACTAACTTTCTAAGAGTTATGAAATATTTTAAGCATGATAAGAAGAGGACATATGAGTGCATTTTCTCTACTTACTCGAAAGAGTTTACTTGAATTTAGTATTAAAAATATATATATTAAAATTTTTTCTGCATCTATAAAAAATTTAATATAAAATTACCTTAAGATATATTTGTATTTCAACAAAATTGTTTTCCTTACCAAATGTTTGCAAATAATATTTATGATAGAGTAACCTTAAACATTTTACAAGTATTTAAATAATTTTTGCTGATTTGTATAAGTTGTGTATTAAAACACATTAACTATTCGGATTCATAATTAAACTTTTATTTTGGACATTCTTAAATATTTTCTATTTAAAAACATATTTGTGAAGATTGTTCTTTAAAACTAACTTTTAACTTATGGTTCAATCTACTTAGGTCGTAAAATTTTTCATTTATAAATCATAAATAATAAAGCTAAAATGTCAAAGATTAAAAATAATAATTGCATAAATATTTTCACAAGTGTTTCAAAAGTTGGTCAGTTCTGGTTAAAATTTTATTTTAAACTCATGCAAATGTTTACTTCAGACCTCTTTTGAATAATTTTATTGAATCTTGAACTTATTCTTTTTGGTTAATATTGATTACAAAACACGTGTACAGTAAAATTATTATTTTTAAATAACGGAGTAAAATATATTCATTTCATAAAAATTATTTGAATCATTGTTGTAGTGTTATATTATGTACATGACTATAACTATTTTTAAAATTTTTAAACTGTATTTTTCATAAATTAATGTATTTATCGCTCCTGCCAAAACAATTTTTATTATTTCACGTACACACTATCCCTAAAAAAATTCTTTAATGTTTTTTTGAAATCTTAAATCGTGAATGAGTCATTTAAGTGATATTAAGTATTTTTCTATTTAAGATTATACTGTACCACTGCCTTATATTGTGAATAAATTTCAAATTTTTCTTTGAAAAGTCATTTTCACGTCACTGTTAGGTTATTACATTTAATGCCACTGTTTTTATATTTTTCAGATTTCAACTATAAAGATGGAATGTTGTGTTGTGTGGCAAATTTTTTTGTCAGATATATTCCACTAGCTGTTTGTTTTATCAAATTTCATTAAAATATTCATATTAAAATTTTTTGCCTAAATAATTACATCTCGGTCAATAACTAGTAAACCATTTTCTGCTTTTAAACGGGTCGTTAGCACATGAAAAATGGCTTTTACAGTCTTAGTTTTTAAATTAATTTATTCATAACATATTTACAGACCAGTGAAAATTTAAAAAAAAAAGTTGTGAGTAAGGCCAAACTTTAAATACTGACAATGAAATTGTAGGTGAAAATACTATTTTTAGAGTAGAAGGTTCAATGTATTTATACTTCCTAAATCACCATTACTGACTTTAAAATGAAAAAATTTCTCACAACAAATAAAAATATAATTTCTACATGTCAAAAAATATTTGTCTTCACGAATAATTGGCTTAATAATAATTATTAAAAAAATAAGTGCTTGTATAACTTTAAGTTAAAAAATATTAATATGAAATTTTTTTATGAATATTTCAGTTTAATTTTTTGTAGTAGCTACCAACGTAAAACATGAGATACGAAAGTAATCTGATAATCCTTACATGACAGTTCTTACAAAAATTCATACATGTGTGTAATTTTTTACTCTGTGTATGGTTTAATTCTCTTTGGCAGTGATTAAATGATCAACATTTTGACGTATTTTAATCATTACTTTGAAATGGTATAGCATTAAGAAACTATGTCTTAAATAAACATATTCCTATTTCTATGTATTTTTATATTTCTGAGGTAATCGCCTACATAGATAACATTACTGAATTAAACACAAATAAAACTACAATAATTGGCAAATCATTATCCTTAATAATTAAAATAACAGCACGCTGAAGTTTAGAAATTTTTTAATGCTACTTACTTGCATTTAATACGATTACTTGGACATACGCCATTGCATTTTTGCACTTTTTGTCATTAAAAAACTTCAAGAATTCAAAATAAAAATAATGGAAACATAACTCTTCTGTTATAGGTAGCCTACTGTGTTAATTTGTGCTGTAGTCGTTGTGTTGTTCATAATACCTCATTATTTTCATCGTAATATTCTTCTGTTTTCTTTGTTTCCAGGGTTGTTGACTGACCGCATTAACTGTTCATGTTTTAACTGTCTCGTCGTTGTTAGTCCACACTGTTATTCTGTGATGTTTTTTTATGTTTTAATTACTTCCATGGTATTTCATGTGCTGTCTGATATTTAAAGTTTGATATAAGCTGATTTAAGCTTTTCCTGTGAGTTTTCATTTATATTTTTTTTTCATTCTTGGAGTTTTCCATGACAAATAATGCAAAACTGTAATGGAATATGTCCAGAGAATAGTGATATTAAATATTCCCAATTGCAGGAATCATTTTATTTTACGGAAAATCCGTGCAACTGTATTATAAACTCAAATTTTATACATTGTCACACGAGACATTTCTTTAAAAGGAAATCATATGCAGACTCCAAAAAATATTTTAAATATGAAAAATACTAAGCAGCGATTTTGACATTCTTAACTACCAAATGTGTGTTTCAGTAAACAAGTTATTGAATCCATTACACTAGCTGCGTCGTTCAATATTGTTGTTTGTTTTTCTGTTCCTATTACAAGTGTCTCGTCACTGTCAACCCACTTTATTCGTCTGTGCCGTGATATTTTTTACTGTATGATTTCATCCATTGTATTCTATGGAATGTATATTCATTTAACATTTTACATCGACTGATTTTGCCTTGTTGTTGTGTATTTATATTTTTTGTCCATTCTTGAGATTTCTCTTAACATATAACGAAAACCAGCAATGAGTATGTCCATAAAAATTATCAATTCAAATTACCCATTGCAATAATCATCAAAATAAACTCCAGTTTTGTTAAGAAAAAACCACCATATTCGAAACTCAAATTTTCTAAACGCTAACTATCTAAACAAAGGTTTGACCGGGCTGTATTAACCATTCTTTGGAACTACAGCAATTAGCTTGAACGAAGAATAATAATTTTCTTAGTTGTGCATTTGATTAAAAGACTTCATTTTGTACGAATTTTTGTTATGTAATCATTCATGCGTTATTATCGTGTGGGTGGACATGTCAATAGAGTTATGAGTGCATTAAAATTAACTAATTGGACATTATTCGGCCAATAACAAACCAAAGACATTTTTTTAACAATAGACACAACTTGGAGATTGGCTTGACTATGGATTTGTGATATGCTTTTAATAGACTACAAATTTCATAGTTGTGCAAAAACATTTCAGGGCAGTATGTAAGAAAAACTTTTATGTACTTCAAATTTAAAAAAAAAACGCACTGGAAGTCAGGTTTTTGGGACATATTTGGTGGAGAAGAGGGTGTTACCTCTGTTACTCTCGTCAGGATCCACGCCTGCCTTCCAATTTTTATTGGTTTTACGTTATTAATAAAGTGTACAAGAAAAATACGCGCATAATGCAACATATTTTCAAATAATATATTTTTTTCATTATTGTGGGTGAAAAGGTTTCACAATTATATTTCCTTTATAGTTAATATGAATTTTTATCACGTGCCGTACATTATGATATTTTTGTGGATAGTGACATTTTCAGATTTTATTTACAAACCATTCTACATATATTAATATTTAAAATATTTTTATCTACTTGAATAGCAAATTGTTTTCGTTTTCAATGTCTTATGTGTACATAACACACGTGGTATGTTCAGTAAAAACACAATAAAAATGCGCAAGGTTAAATTTCTGGTTCAAGTAAAATAATTTTACAATGTGGTTTTATTTTCTTGTTTGACTTAACATAGTAGTTTTGTACACTTTTGACAGTGTAATTTCATGTGTATGTACGATTATAAGAAACTATTACGACGTTTATCTATTCAAAAATGGTTTAATAAATAGTTGCCAGTCTTAAAATAAATATAATGAACTTACACAAAAAATATTTTGCAAACTGGTTGCCAAAAGTGTTATTTTTAACACTAAGTGGGATATTCGTATAAATATGACAAAGTACTGTGAACCTATTTAAGACTACAGAAACGCAAAATACACAGAAAACAAAACTCTGTGCAGAATAAAAGAAAATTGTTTTCAGCCGTTTAGATTAAATATTTTATATTATATTGAATTAATTTATAAAGTTTAGATCATGACGAAAATTTTATTGCTTTCATATTCAGTTTAAATTTTATATGTATTTGGGATTAATTAATGAAATACTTTACATTTTGAAATTATTTTTTATTATTTTTGTGGACTTATTATTTTGTGGGTATTAACAAAAATAGTTTTTGTATCAAAGCAATTTAATAATCACGTATTATGCATATTTTTGTACTTGACTAAACATGCTGCCTTATATAATTCAATATTCTAATAAGAAAATGAATTTCACAAAAATAATTACGAAATAATGATTAAAGTACCTTTGTCGTAGCTTAAAGTAAAATTTTAATATTTAAAAAAATGTTGCCTGGATAGTATTTGCTAATGGTTAACTCAGTAAAATAGTGTTTTTAATCACATATGTGTTAAAATCCGTACAAATAATTTTATAATGATTATAAATTTAACATTGGTTTCTGACAATGCTTGTTTGTTTCCATTCATAAGATTGCACAATTAACAATTGAGTAGTATATGTGAACGAAGTACTACGAAAATGACTAAAATCTCCCAAGAAATTCCACCTCGATTGCATTGCTCAGCGTCATTACAACATGATGTGAATTTACAAATAGTGTTACAAAGTATCTAAGCTTTTATCAAGCTAGTGAATGTTACTGAATCGTAAATATCATTGCAAAAGTAATTTGAGAATCAAATAGATATATTTTCAGGATGTCCCTTCGCCAGAGACATGCAAATTTTGCGTTATATTTTGAAGGCGAGATAGGATTCGCATCAATGCAAGTTTTAACGGATGTTTTCATTGGAGAATAAGTGTTTCGACACATCCTTAAAGACAAGACCAATCACAGCATTACAAATTTAATATGACCCAGTCCTATGCTATGTAGACTTAAGACAGTAGCCGATGAACAAAAGACACCGACTTGTGCTGGAAAAAATACTTTACTTTTAAAGAACTATAACAATCAGTTATAACTTATAGCTATAGGACAAAGTATGATTTAACTTATGCCTAATTAGATGATTCAGTATTTTCTATCTCTAAAATGTCTACGATTATAACATGTTAACTAAGAAAATATACAGATTTTATAATGCGTTATCTTTGGCTCTGAAATTTATAAGTTAAGAACATTTTAACTAAGAAAACATACAGATTTTATAAGGAGGTATCTTCTGGATTTTAGATGTATTCCATTAGAATATTCTTCCTATGAAGACATACACAATTTATAAGGTTGTAACTTATGGCTCCGAAATACCTGTGATTAGAACATGTTACCAAGAAATAATACAAAATTTTTAATGTGGGAAATTCTGTATTTGAAATGTCTTCGATTAGAAAATGATAAAAAAAAATACAGCTTTTATAATTCGTTAAATTCTGGCTCTGATATTTCTTATATTAGAACATGTTAACTAAAAAACCATACAGATATTATAATGTGGAATATTCTGGTTCTGAAAGGTCTTCTATTAGCAGATGTTAACAAAGAAAACATAACAATTTGATAGTGCGGTAACTTGTGGCTCTGAAATGTCATAGATAAGAACATGTTAACTAAGAAAACATAGAGATTTTTACGATGCGGCATATTCTGGCTCTGAAATGTCTTATATTAGGACATTTATTTATTTATACATTTATTAAGCGCTGGCCAACAGATGTAGTCCAAAATAGGCTGGTGCCTTACAAATATAAAACAAATACTAATAACATAAACATGGAAAAATTGATAAAAAGGAAAAACAAAGAAACAAAAATTAAAAAAATATTAAATGTGGAATGTAGACGCAGATTTCCAAGCAATCATACACCACAGTTTGAAAATACTACTTCTAAAAAAATTAACAAAAAGGAATGAATCACTATTAAATTCACATTCAAGATACTTGTTCTCATAAAATATCATTTATGGAAATTAATGACTTATATTAATACAAGTAAATTAAAATATTGTTTTACATTTTACTGTATTATTAATTAATATCAATTTTATGAGGAATCATAAATGAATCAAACGGTTTACGACAGTTATTAGTACTAGCCACACAACGCATAAGCAATTTATATGACCGTGGTGAGGTAAATATATAATTGTCCCTGTGTCTGTAGGCCGAAACTTTCAGGGACGTATGCCCTTTTACCTCTTTAATGTTGTATAATATAAATAATATTTGTGATAAAGTTCGCATCGAGGGCAGAACGTCTAGCTTTACGAGAGCAAGATTATATTTTTGAAACATTTTATGATAATTAAACGGCGCGTCTTTTGAATGAAATCATTCAAAGTTTGTTTTAAAAATGTTAATTTTTATTTTTTTCTAAACGCTTGGCCTGTTTACGTGAGAGAGTTCCAAACTACATATTCTAATTTTGATCTTATGAGGGCATAATAATGACATAATAGGGAATCACAGATGTTAGAATATTTAGTTATGAACTTAATAAAGCCCAGAGAATGGGATGCTTTGCTAATAATATGTGGTGATAAAAAAGTAGTTTTGAATCCAAAAACTCCAAGGTCATACATTTCGGTTACACGATTAATGTCAATACCATACAGTGAATAGGTATACAAAGATTTATTTGTTTATATTGTAAACGTAAAATATTTTTTTTTCATAGTTTAGTGACATAGCGTTAGTTTCACAACGTATTTTATAGAGTTTATGTCAATTTGGATTTCTAAATAATCACTATATTTTGAAATAGTTTTATATGGTTTAAGATTATCAGCATACAATAAAAGCTGGGAGTAAGATATCACATCTGAAATATTTATAATTTACAAATACATTAAAAAGAAGTGGTGACAAAGTTCCACCTTGGGGAACTCAAGAAACAATAAGTTATTTATTAGATAAGCAGTTGCCTATTCTTACCATTAAAAATCTGTCATTAGAGCCACGGAATTTTCGCGGATTCATTTAGTCGCAAGCTAGAATGAAAACCTCCACACTGTCGCACTGTGTTCATGATTGGACCGCAGTTATCTGGACACGCTCCTCTACGACCGTGAGCCAATTATGTCCAGCTAGGAGAGAAGTAAGCCAATCAGGTAGTGTCAAATAACAAGGATAAAAATGTTCTCGCTAAGAAATCAACCAATGGGAAAGTAAACATGGGTCGAGCACATCTATAACTTTGAATTCTATCCTGAGGCCAGAGGAATCCGCGAAATTTCCGGGACTCTATCTATCATATTAATAATTTGAAAACAAGGCAATGAATATATGATCTAGACCAAAAGATGTGAGCTTTTGAAAAATTAATGTATGCTGACAAGTATCAAATGCTTTGAAGAAATAAAAATATATTATATCAGATTGTTTTCTATTAGTAACATCATGAAAAAAATTGATTTAATACAATTGAACATGTTTGTGGTAGTATTTATATTATTAATACATAATAGTTTAAAAACTAAAAAACACGCTTTTATAGAAAATCCAACTAAAAATAGAAAATAAATTTGAATAAATTTGAATTTAAAATAGTGTAAAAAATATGTATGTTATTTAAAAAAAAGCGTGGGGTGCATGGTGTCAACAGTTATAATTATTTTATTGACAGATATGAGTAGAAGGATTGTTATTTTGATAATATCTTAAAAAGCACCCCACGCTTTTTTTAAATAACATACATTTTTACACTATTTTTAATTTAAATTTATTAAAATTCATTTTCTATTTTTTAGTTGGATTTTCTATAAAAGCGTGTTTTTTAGCTTTTTTAAACCATTATTTATTTTCTACTTTTTAGTTTGGTTTATTTATAAAAGCGTGTTTTTTTTTCATTTTTTAAACTGTTATTTGTTCTAATCTACTATTAATTCCGTGATAACTATAAGTAACTGTAATTATTTTCCCAATTATTAATGTGTACAGCTGTATTGATAGTCAGTGAAGCGTTCCACATTTACGTAACAGGAATTTTGGGAAGGATAAGGATTGAGAAAGGATTAGGAAAGGACCTTCGTAATGAGAGTGTATAGAATATGTGAGAAAAATTCAGATAGCCCGGACTGGGATTCGAACCCAGAGCCTTCCAATGACAAATCGGCATTTACTAATATTTTCAAACATTTTTGAAAAGGAGCATATTAGAAATGTTATATTGTCGACTTGTTTATGAATTTGAATGACTGTAGCAATTTTCCAGAGATCCAGGAAGATTCCGGTAAAAAGACTCATATTGAAAATATGTACCAATAATGGTGATAATATATTAGCACAACCTTTAATTATAAAATAAGGTATATCATCACAACCAGTTGTTTGGCTGGGTTTTAATCTTGTTATTGCCTATAGAACCAAACTAATTTAAATTTTTGGTAAAGGTAAATAACGAATTGTTTTGGGTGAAATTTCATTTAATTTTATATTATCTCTATATTTAACAAACATATTCGAACAGTAATTACTAAAATGACTAGCAATAGTTTCTGGCTCAGTAATTATATTATCATTTAAAATGATGTTAAGACAGTCTTTATGGCCTTTCCCATAGTTCTTACATGATTTCAAAAAAAATTTAGGGTATACTTTGATTTTATTAATTATGTTAGCCAACCAGCATCTTTTTGTAAAATTTCAAACTATTTTTAACAAGTTTGCGTTGTGTGGAAAATCTATTTTAGGATGCCAAAATTTTGAATTTTTTTGTTTATTTTATGGAGGCGATTAGAAAAAGTCATTTAAGAACACCTAATGATTTTATAATGCTGTATCTTCTAACTTTAAAATGTCTTAGATCAAAAATGTTAACTAATAAATCATACAGATTTTATCATGCGTAGAGACCTGTAAAATTCGCAAATTCATTCGGTGATAGGCTAGAATTCAAACACATATACCTCTTAGATAATTCTGCTATCGGCTTACTGTTCATCCGGACGAATCTCAACAAGTTATAAACCTTCAACCAAAGTAGGATCGAATCACAGACAAACCAGCTGAGACGACTTACAAGTCAGCAGCCAATGAACTTGCGTTATTTGCCCGAGTGTACAGGGGTATGTGCAGTCTATCCTGAAGGCCATCGAAACCGCGAATTTTGCAGGTCTCTAATCATGCGGTAGCATCTGGTTCTGAAATGTCTGTGTTTAGAACATGTTCACTAAGAAAACGAACAGAAATAAAGCACGATGTTCGTTTCTTCATTTAAAACTCTTTTTTAACTTTTCATGACATTATGCTTTATGATGAGAATTTTAGAAGAAAGATAATGTTTAATTTGTTTTTAAAGAAAAAATGTAAATTATTTAAATACTTAAGACAAATTAACTGAGAATATATTTTTATTTTAGATTTTTCTTAAGTTAAATCGTGAGAGCTATTATTAAATTGATATTCTTTAGCTGTAAAAAGTAGAACAAAAATTTGTTTTTCACTTGCTGAAACAATATTGAACTACATGGAGCAATATTCAAAACCTAAATAATACTTTGCTGTACACCACAGGATTTATTCAGCCGCCGAAGAGATAATTTTTTCCGACTGTTGTGTATGACCATAAGGCAAGGTAAGCTGCAAACTTGACGAAAGAGTATTGAAGCTTAAAGAACGGTGAAATTTTCTGGCCACAAATCCCAATCTCTAAATGAATATTTTATAAAGTGATTCGCAATGGTTTAATACCTGCGAAATTCCCGTTAGTTGCAGGTAGCAGGACGAACTATATAAATCGTGCACAAAAAAAGTTTGTTTAGGTATGTTCTCCATTGGCTGCCGCCTAATTTTACCATGAATCCGGATTGCTTGATATTGGGGCATTTGAATACTGTAATGTTCTCATTTTTTTCTTGTAATTTTTAGCGTGTGAAATTTACTTATTTTCCAATAATAACTTAGTTTAAGTCTACAATGTTATGTATTCCAGCCTCTCTTAACAAAACAACGCGAATATTGTAGTTCTCTAGCGATGATATAAATATAATTTCAGTGAACGTGACAAATAATATTCAAGCGCTTGAATACGTTGTTACATTTTGGTTATTCTATAAGGTTATTTTTTATAAACTATTTAGTTGAATATTTTTCTTAAATATTAAATTATAGTTTCGTAAAGAGTACAATTATTTCCTGTAAAATTAATAAAACTAATATTTTTTTGAAAATAAAAAAATCAAGTGCTGCAGTCATACAAATTATAATAAACTCTAAGTTAGTTACATCAGAAATTTTGAAAGTCCAACATGAATGTGTTGGAAAAGACAGAAGTGCATAAAATTATTTGGTAACTCACTTCCCAAAAATAATCTAATCTTTTATAAAACGTTTCAAATAATTTTTCATGAAAAATACCTGTAAACAAGCTTAACTTTTGTCGAGCATGTTTAGAGTTTTAAGTTAAATATTGTGATGGTAATTATTTATATTATTTGGCACTTCATTCGTTTTTTTTCATTTTTATGTGTTTTACAGTCTTACGTGACAAACTCAAGGATAAAAACCAAATAAAACATGTTAAAGTTATTTTTTGATAAACAATAAAAAAAAATACAACGAAACTTTGGTTAGTAAAACTTTTCTAGTGTAAACATCCGAAACAATTTTTTATATTATATGGTCTCACATATACAGAGAAACACTATATATATTAATTTAGTTATACATTACCAAATTATTTTTTGCTATACTGGTAGGTATACATGATATTATGTTATTATTGTATGATATAAAGTTAAGCTTATGGATGCGTGTCTTGAATAAGACGACTTGAGCAAACTTACTTTCTTGTTCACATACAGAATTTTGTTTGATATGTTTGTTGTAGGTACATGTGTTGTAAATTTTATTTTTTCAAGAAGCGATCAAAAAATTATTTAAGTAAGATGTTACTAAATAAATTTTAATAAATGTTCTTAAAACGTTACGGCACATAATTTATTTATTTGTATTAGCACGTACAAGTAAAACAATAAAACCTGCAGTGAAAAATAGATATACTAGCTAATTGCTCTATTCTAACTCCACACTTAATTTACTCGTGCAAGATAAAAAAAATCGTTTTAAAATAAGAAAAAAAATCTAGAATATATAGATGGCGTTCCTAGCTACACCGTATTTCTTGGCATAGTTAGATAAGGCATTTGAAAAAAAATTGTTTATATAAAATTTAAGTGAAAGATTATACATTTTATATATTTATATTAGAAACATTAAACATCTTAAGAAATAAAACATTTTAATTTAACAACCTATATTGTAATTTTATTCCAAGTTAAAATATATGTATTTTTACATTGCGTCTTAGTATCATTTGGATGGTAAACTTTGTTAAAGTATAGTCAAATTTAGTTGTGAGTAAATATTAATAAATTTAACCTAATGTTTACAAAATTTGTTTTTTAATGGCATTGTTTTCTCCCCAGAAAATAATTATAATTTTGGTTGACGTTTAATTTTCTAAAAAAAATATGTAAGTACTTTAAGATTAAGTAAATAAATATTAATATTTTAGTAAAAGTAATGGTATTATTTTATTTTAGTGTATACAACTTTTCCCCAACTTTTCGTACAAAAATACTAGATCCAATTAAAAGGAGCAAACAAAATAGGTAAATGTCAAGAAAACTCTTTCTTATCTGTATTAGTTAAGTCATTTTTAATGGATATATCTAAAAAAATATTTTGTTAAAAATTTAACCAAACACATTTTTACTTCCACGTTAGCACAGATTTTTGCTGACAAAGTGTAATGTAAAAATAGTAATTTAAAGGATTAAGATTTAAAAATAATTTTTAAAAAAATTTTGATTTTCAAGCAGTGCACTAAATTTAAATACCCCTAGATGAAAAAAGGACAGTCACGAATTTATTCACGAATGTAATTTTTTACTTACGAAGTAAATTTTATTTCCTATGTTACCATCTGTTCAGCTGATAGTACTCTTAACAACATGGGTGCTTGAAATTCACGTGTCTAACAGATATGATACATTAAATAAGTAGAATTTATTCTCATCTTTTAATAATTTAGTTATTTTCTTAAATATTTTTTTCGAAGTGATGTGATTAATTTGAGTTGTAAATATTTTTATAACTAGGACATTCACTATTTCGCTAGATTATTTTCGAGGATAGTAATTATAATTGTTTAGGATTATATAAAGTAGGAGAGCACGCATTTAGTTCATTCAGACCTGGAGTTTAGAATAAAAATAAAACCCTTCAGTAATTTTCCGCATAAAATATTATGTAATGATTTTAAACTGTTTTGTATTCGTTTCGCCAAATTTATTTGAATTATTTATTAATAAAAATTTCTGTGTGCTATAAAACAGCAATAAGCCAATTATAGGATGACACATACACACATTAAACAACAGAAAAAAAACATTGACACATATGAATTTCATAATGACAAAAACACAGAACAACAACTTACAGATAAATATAGATTTAAAAAGTGCATGTGACATAAATTGTTTCTTTGGTGTTCACAAATCTCACTAATAAAAAATAAAATTGTGCATATAAAAAATATTTTATATATATATTTTAAAATATCTTTATGCTTACTTTTTTGCCAACAGATTATTACAAAAATAGTTATAAATTTTTAAAGTATATTCAAAACGTTTTTTATATTTACAAATTGTTTTAAAAGTGTCACTAATTCTAATATGTCATATCATCATTAAATATTATAAGAAAAAGTTTACAAGAAATAGTGCAGTTCTGGTTGGACAACTAATGAATAAATAATGCATATTAAATTTAGATAAGTAATTAGCGTATTCAAAAGTATTGTCAAAGTACAGAAATATTTTCAGCTATTAATCTGAGAACTCCTGTATACTTTCAATAGTATTATAATTATAATTAGTTATTGAATACCAAATTACAGAAAAATATTATATTTGGATCCAATCAAGGTGAAGAATAAACTAAGTGTACTATCAGGTGTTGATGCAGAGAAGGTTATAAATTTTATCAGACATAAATTTATTGATGTGTTGTTAATAATATTATCTACCTGTTGGTGAAAATAAAGCTTAATAGTAGGGCATTTATCACTTTGACTGAAAAGCACATATTTTTAAGATAATTATATAACCATTAGAGGTTATTGTTTTCAAGGTCTAGAATATATAATTTTTTAACATTATGATTGCGTTGGCAAGTATCAGAGTCTTTACTTATGTAAAAATAAATAGCATCAGTTTGATGTTTGGATAGTGTATTGGTATAAAAGTTTTTAATCATTCACACATACAAACAGATTTGTAAAAGTCGATATTCTTTTTTGAAAATTATGTTGTTTTTCATAAATTATAGTCTTCAAATTTAAATTCTTGAAATCGTTTTCCGAAAACTTTTATAAATCTATATAACAAATACAAGTTCGGAAGTTTGTGACTTAATTTTTATTTCCTTTTTTAAAGTTAGGTATCACAATTCAATATTAGAATGAAGGTGTTGATACAGCCTTTTAAGTTAAAATTATATATACCTTCCGAGCAGTCGCTTTTTTTGATTTCAGTATTATAATTGTTCATATGACTATACTCTCAAGTTATTGTAGGGATCTAGATAATTTAATCATTGGCATAGTTTATTTTGGCGGGATGTGTATTGTGTTTGCTTTGATTAAATTTGCCAGAGGTTATAACGAACATATATTAGAAAAGGGATTATCAAAAGCATTATCAAAGTGATTATCAAAAGGAATAACTACATTAGTGGGGTCATAAATATACGTGTAATTTACTAAGATATTAAAATTTTCCCTGTCACTGTTTTTCATGAGTTTTACATATTTCCAGAAAATTGTAGGTTAACCATCAAGTTTATTTATTAATTATTATTTATGCTTGCATATATTATTATCCGATTATATTTTATGCTTTCATTACTTATTTTAATTTGACGAACTTAAATATTGAGGATAATTTTTATGTATCTTATAGAGATTAAATAAGTTTTATTCAATTTTAAATAATTTTATAAATTCTTTTGAGAACCGTATGTGATTTTTTTTCTGGATGTATTTGGACATGGATGTAAACTGATTGATGATTTTTTGTGTATTAATCGTTAAAAAGTCAATCATTATTTTAAACATCATTCATGTTATAAATAGAGACAATAATTTAAGGCCAAATATAATTAGTCACCTTTACTAGCATCCCGAATTGTATAGAAATTACTAGATATTATAAATTGCGTAGTTTTGAAAACACTAGTAAAATTGTTGCAGGATGATATTCATCTGAATTAATCAATTGGTCCACGGACTTGACAATTTCCTCTAAGTGAAAATTAGTATTTTTAAATAAGTGTTACTGCAAAGCCGTAAAAATGTAATATATGTTGAATTTTTATTCTTGTATGATTAATAACTATCAATGCAACATTTGCTTTCCATGTGTTTGCGTGTACTTAAGACTACTATTGAAAACATATATATATATATATATATATATATAAATTGGTCTTGCATATAAAATACGTTAAATGCTCAACGAGCGTTTATTCATAATTAATAAGTGTGGTCTCAGTATAACTTTATGTTTTCAACCGATTCCTCTTTACATGGAACTGAAATATGAATTTATTGTAATTTAATAAAGTATTTAAATTGGTACATTGAGCGTGTGGGTAAAGTTTATTAAAACTAAGTTCTATAAAAACGCAAAACTCGTCACTGCCGCTAAATTATTCCATTAAAATAATTCGGGGCACACATATAATTTCCAGATATATGTTTGACGTAATTTCTCAATAGTAGTTCTTTGGGTGCTAAAATTAGGAAAATAAATGCCAATAATAGTGCGTAGGGCTGTTCTACTAAGTTGACATTTTTTTTAGCATGGTAACGCTTTTTTCAAAAACTTTAGAACTTTAAAACAAAGTTATGTTTAACGTAGAACGTCTTGGGAAGTACCGCTTTCGGTTGCAAACTAACGCTACCTCAACGCTAGGTTATAGGAATTTCTAAGTCAACTAAATCTTTGTTCGAACAGTGGCAAACAAACGGTATTATTGAGCTGTACAAACAATTTCGCTATCTCAATTCATGACAAAAAGAATGATTTTGAACGAAACCACTTTAATCTAAAAAAAATGACATGCAATAATTAGCGAGTTTTCATAAAACCCTGAAAGTACAAAGAAATTTCTATAAAATATAAGCAAACTTTGCAAACAAAAATTATCGGGAATATTACATCATACAGGTATATTTGTGTAATTCTGCGTGAGTATTTTCTTATTTACTAAATACTAAGAAAGGGTTTTAAAATATTAAAGAAATTCGTAACTAAATGTGGCCGTTAATACAAAACTTATTTGAGTAAATTCAGATAAATTTTCACACTGGCATTTGATATAGGAAGTTGCCCCGCCCCGTTCTTAGATACAATCTGTATTAGACTCGACACGCTCAACACATAATGTAAGTTCCTGATTGGCAGACACACAAGTGATGTCATTTAAATAGCTGACATTGATTTTGCTTTGATGAAGTTACTTGATATGTATCAAAAACCTAAAGTAAAAAATCAAGACATTTTATTTGTACACATTTCTGTCTTTTTATTTAAAAAAAAAAAAAAAGATGCTCACAGCCGAACATTGAAAGGCAAGAGCATCATTTTGAAAATTTACCGTGTATAGCTGAATTTTTATGGGTAGCTTTGTTGAAAGATTTCAGAAAGACGTTTGTCAAATTAGTACGCATATGGTCTGTACTTATCCAGTCGTGTTGATTCATTAAGCTATCCTATACCAGGCAATGATAATCTTAGTAAGTTGTTTATTTGCGTGAATTTTATTTGGTCCACATTGCCTCGATGATGGTCGTAATTTGTAATATTGTTTTGGAAAATATCTTAAAGTTAAATGAGCCAAAGTTTTCCCACAGTAGTTTCGCGTAAGCTGTAAAAAAAGTCTAAGTTTGTTAAAAGTTCTTATTAGGAGCAAGTATTTTACGATATCAGATTTTGAGTTCAGATGAGAGTTAAATCACTGTAGCATCGTCCGTGTTTCGCGATGTTAGAGAACGGAAAAAATTGTGCATTCATTTCGAAATAGGCTGAAATTCAAATACATATACCTTTAGGTCACTTTTTCTATCGGCTCACTGTTCATATGGACAAGTCTTGGCCAATGAGAAACCCTCAATCAAAGAAGTTTCGAATCACAGGCAAATCAGTTAAGATGACTAACAAGTCAGCAGCCAACTAACTGGCGTTATTTACCTGATTATGCATAGGACTGTGTAGTACATCCTGAAAGTCATCGAAACCGCGAATTTTTCCAGTCCCTAGCGATGGTCCAGATCTTGCTTGGGCATGTTTACTGTTGGTACACGACATGACTCACAGCCGTTTAATGAGGAAGCAAGCGCGTCCTAAATGGCCTGGTTGAATAAGGGAATTGTTTCTCTTGCCGACGCACCAATCACAAGGAAGAAATCGCTGGCGCAGGTATACTTCGTTGCAGTCTAATTAGCATTCATGTTTATTTTCACGAAATAAACATGGTCTTTGTTATTATTAAACTGTGCACCTGCATGCATTCTGTAGTATTTATTAAAAATCTAATTGCCTTTTCCAGGTTATATCGAGTGGTTAAAAAATACACAGACAGCGGTCGGTGTGTTGTGGGATAAGCAAACGAATGGTTTTCAAAGAAGTTAGTCCATGTCCGGAAATTTGTGATTTTGCCGCGGTGAGCTGTCAAAAGTTCCAGCCTATAGTTCTAAGGGAGGTTTTGGCCTACCCTATCATCGATCTTCAATGCAAGTGCGAATCACATAATCAACACCGCTATAAATTTTTTCTTGAAAATTTAACTAAAATAACAGATATTTTTTAATTTGTACATTAACATTAAAACAACGGCATCACTGCAAAATAATGTTCGCACTAATACTGGGTTTGGATTATTACCCGAGAATTTATGTTTTGTGTTGACCCAGTACCTCCAATAGATAAATTTATTTGTAAACCGTTCCCTGAATAGCTCTCCAGTATTAACTGATATCATTATAAGCATGATACAACAAATAAAGTCAAATTTTTAAATAGTCGATGAACTTTTCAGTGTTTTTTAAAAAAATATTACTGAATGAAACATCAATTAAAATATAAAATTATACGCCAGTTTTCTTAAGATTTATGTACTTATTATTATCTCAAAAAACGTATTTCATACATGTAAAAATAATTGTTGTTCGAAGTAAAAATATCTTTCTTGTAGAATTACAAACTATTTCTTGGAAACTGGATTCAAGACTAATCTTTTTTAAAAGTACTGAAAATAGTTTCTGTGTATCGATGGGTTGGTATAGAGGGTTCTGTTCATGACCACCATGGTCAAAATGCCTTGGCCATTTCCACTTTTATTTCCATGTAGATCTACGAAGAGCATGTGTTTTCTACTCCTGTAATAACATCAGTTACCCACTCAGCACAAAACCTCATGTGCTTCAATCTCTGCGAAGCAAATGTAAATTCTGTACTTTAGAATGAAGTAAAATTATTAAACTTTTTTAATTAACAGCATGGGTCTCTTTGCCAAAATGTGTAACTTTCGCCCGAAAACCCATCAAAACCTTTCTCAACCTCCAACGTCCCACAGAGTCCAAACCAGGTTTTTCTGAGAACGGGTCTCTTAGAAAACGTTCAGTTTCACGTTCACCGGACAGGCTAAGCGCTATGTGTATGTTCTTGACAACCGCTCTGTATTTTATAAAAGTGAAAACCGCATTGCACTGCATTCAAGAATCATGTTCTCTACCAACATTCCGTGCAAGTGATGTCTAAGTGATTTGAGGACAATGAAATGTTGAAGAAACATTGTTTTTATAATCTTTATAACATGCATTTCTATAGACATTACTTTATAATTATCATTAAAAAAATTAAGTCTTACTTCAATTACAGAATTTTATACTTAACGTCACATAACGTGTTCACAAATAAATAAGTTACGAAAGTGATTCTAAATAATATCTTACCCAACTGTAAAGTAAATGTTTATTTTAAAAATACATTATTCACATAACTTGAGAATCCAAATTTTATCGTTTTGAACCCGCGATGGTAAAAAAGCTACCGTATGAATGTGAAATATTTAAAACTACTGTGAATCAGTGGAACGCCACTGGAAAACTGTTATTATAATCTAAAATACCCGGTTATTCAGAGATTTTTTTCAAGACTGTTATATTTTGATGCAGTAAATCAAGTATTGTGATTATACCGAAGTCAAAAAATGAATACCACAGTCATAAAAAATAATTAAGAGTTAACTTCCTCAGTTTTATTATACATCAGCTCTTTATTCACATCAAATATGACTAATATTCCGTGAAACTTGAATAATTAACACCGAAATTAAATTTTTAATGGTTCGTAATGAAAAGTTATTAATAGAAATACTTTGAGATTCAGTTCTATTATCATAGGCGTAATAAATATTTATGGGTAAAAGTGTCTACGTTGAAGTCAGTTTATTTAGATAAAGAATACATTACTTTCGTTTACTATAATTTTGATTGACTGTGTTCATATTATTAAGTGGTCTTCAAATTATATGCTGATGTGTAACGTTCGTACAACGAACCAAGGAATTTATATATATATACTAGATAATGCCCCGCATGCGTTGCAAAGCCTCAATCAATTTTTTTTTGTAATTTTTTAAACGTATACTAAGCATCTCTCTTTATCTCTCTAATTCTCTATCTCTCTATGTATATCTCTATAACTCTCTCTATCTTTCTATTTATATCTCTATCTCTCCATATATCTTTCTAGCGGACCCGACAGACATTGTCCTGCCCAAATGTACTTTTTGTGAGATATGGATATGGCGGTAAGTATTTCTACGCTGGACATTTTGTATCTTCTCATTATACATACCCCTCCTCTTGGGCACGCCACTGCCGTTACCAAAAACCTTTCCCATGGTTACGCAGAAGGCAACAACAATGCAAAAGCCCGTTGCCATTGAGGCTAATTATCAACAATGCTTAGTTTTTTTGCTTTTAAAGCGTGTATTTTTAGTTTTTCTTAACTCAGAATCGAGATAAAATATCCAATTGTGAATCTAAACCATCCTCGAATCCCCGTGAACTCACACACAAAATTTATCAATATCGCGTACAAACAGACAGACAGAAAAAGTACTGTTTTATTATAGTAAGATAGATAGATTATTCTTACATGTTCGAAATCAGCATGCATAGCCCCACACCTATAACTATACGTATCTGCTGCCCACGACTTTTTCCGCATGGAATTTTGTATTATCTTGCACCATTTAGAAATTTAAACATTATAACATAACAGTTGATACAGTTGTAGTAGTTTTCTTATGTTCACAAATGATAATTTTTCTCACCTCTATTTCAGTCTTTGCAATAAAAATATGTTACTACCTAAATTTTGAGTAAATATGTTTCTACTTTCAAATGTAATGACGGGAAGACACTTCATAAAATGTCTTTGTAAACCACATTTACTGTTTTTTCCGTCTCGAGCTAGAATGTAAAGATTGTCTGCATTACTGACCCGCGAGCAAGCTACGTACATTTCAGAGAGAGAGAGAGAGTGAGAGAAAGACACCTATTGAATGTCTATCTAACTAATTTTTTTATGAGAGCATATTTTCATTAAATAAATCATGAAATCATTCAACGATAAAAGCTGTTTATTTAATTAAGCGGACGGGTTCGCTCCAAGGAGAAAATTGACGCGGCGAGACTTCGTGGACATAGAGAAATGACACACACTCACTATTTGTGTGGCTATGAAACATGATTTTTTTCTGCAATTTAAATTGTAATATACAAAAAGGGTATTGAAAATTGAAACAAATATGGCGACGCTATAAACTGTCAGGATCTTTATTTTTTTCTTACTGTCTACTTAGTTCCTTACAATAGCAAAACTTAATGGCTTCTAATAATGCGTTGCAATTTTTGCTTTTAAAGCGTGTTTTTTTTTAGTTTTTCTTAACTCAGAATCGAGATAAAATATCCAATTGTGAATCTAAACCATCCTCGAATCCCCGTGAACTCACACACAAAATTTCATCAAAATCGGTCCAGCCGTCTAGGAGGAGTTCAGTGACATACACACGCACACAAGAAATATATATATATAAAGATATATATATATATATATACAGTGTCCTGATGTTTGTTTCCAGTGAACTCTTCACCAAGTTAACCGATTTCAATGAAAATTGGCATTTATGTGTAATTTTTTCCAACATGAGAGATAGGATAATTTTTATTTCGATTAATGGTCTTAATAATTTATAATTAATAATAAACTGATTATCAATGTTGATTGGTGTTATTAATCGTAAGTTTCATAAGTCTCAAACAGATGGCGCCTTAAATCAGTTTTTTACAGACAACTGTTGTACTGTCTGACATAAATATCTCATAGATGGCGCTACGTTTCAATTCAAATTTTATTTTTCTCCATGTTGTGCACATTTTCGTTGATCAATGTACTACGTAACCTCGTTTTTTGTATTATTTTTGATTTTATTCTTACGTGTTTACAATTATTGATATCTATCTTCAGCTGTCAATCTACAGATATAATAATAAAACATATAATATTAGCTAGAGAATCAGAGTTCATCAAAATTGTAAGTATTAATTAATTCTACCTTTCCTGAAAATTTTATAATATAAGTTTATAAAAATTACAAAAATATCTATGTATTAAATGGTTGCTTTTTATTTTCTCATTTTGATTGAACTTTTACTAACTTAATTATTATTTTCAGTAAAATGCCTTTCTAAATCACTCAGCCACAGCAACGCGTGGCCGGGTCTGCTAGTATATGTATACTTTTGATAAAAACAGTTTTTATATTGTATGAGTATTTTTTAAATTCCTATATAGACTCGAAGTGGAATTACAATGATGGAACAACCGTACATATCAACCTCCTAATAAACAAACCTCGTACCTTTAATGTTTTCCAATTTTACACTAGGTCCCTCGCAATTATTTACTGCATATCCACTCCAAGAATTATAACAATTTTTATTACAAAACACACGAGCCAAGTTAGTATTATGTTACAGCAATGAAAAATATTTTGTACTTTGCACAATGAAAATCCTTGGAAACTCGGTTGCTAACGATATCACGAATAAAACTGCAAGGCAGAACTTTGTACTTAACTAAATTTCACAAAGCTCTGCCTTGCAGTTTGACAAGTAATATCGTTGGCAACTGAGTTTCTGAGAATTCTCCTTGTAAAAGTACTAAAAAGTATTTTTTCTTGGTTACATGAACGCATTTACGCTGAATTTATAAATAATTGTTGCCAATGTTTAAACAGGAATGAAATTTTAAGCAATATGTATATTTATTTATATAAAATTACAGTATTTTGTGTACGTATAATATTGAGTTTTAGAAATATCCTCTCAAATTCAGTTAGTTCTATCATTGTTTACGGAAATATATGACTATTGAACAAGAGCATGGTGATCACAAGGTGCCTTAAATGTACTACAAGATTTTGATTTTTTTAACTCATCACACGTCATAAATATTGTGGTATATTATGAAACTAGCAATGTACAACTCAATATAAATACATTATAACTCCAAGTATAAGACAGGTGCATCTGACTGATTTGGTAATTAACTTTCTTGTGTAGATTATAAATGCAATCCTAGAAAAAAATATATACAGAAGCATCCAAAAATTGAAAATTATCACATAATTTATTCACAATACTGTTGCAAGGGATTTCCAATTGAACGCTTTCTTATCTATTACTAACTTAGAGTTTTGATTGTCATGACAAAATGTTTTTTCATTTTCCAAAAAAAAAAAAAAAAAAAATTATTAGAACAATTTTCACAAAATATTCTATAGAGAACACATTTTTTTTTGGTAAGATAACCAATACATTAATACATTATAGCCGTTACTGCAATAGATTACTTTCCTAACTATCGTGATTTTTGATATCAACTAGTAGCTAATAAACTGTATAGTTCAATTCATTAACGCAACGTATTAACATTAATAATAATAAATATAATTTGATCGTGATTGTTATTTTTTTAAAAACAAACCGAGAGAAAATATTAACAAAACACATTTTTCTCACTATCCAAAAATCTTGGGCTATAATTCTTAGGGCGATAACTTTAAACTTCCTTTCTGGTAAATTCGCCTGGGCTTTAAATGATATGAAATTTTAATTTATTAACAATTTTGAATTTTTAGGTTATAAAGTAATTGTGAACATTCAGGCTTTAGTTTGTAATTAATCTCGTTCTAAGTGACAGTAAGACTGTATTCATCCTACGCCACTGGTAGGTACTTTCAAGGCAACATAGAGTGATATGAAATTTATGTGCATAATATTATTAGTTATTTGAAATAAAGCTCATTTAATGCTAAATAATAATCAAAATGAAATAAACGCTCAAAGTAACTCTAACTAAATAATTTTTTTATTATTTCCATTATAGTATTTATACAACTAGTCTTCCTAAAAATGTATAGATTTTTATGAAAATATTTTGAATTAAACTTTGTTTCTATGAAAATATGTTGATGGAAAACAAATCTTTCGTTTAGATGTTTGCATAATAGAAGCATCGATGTCATGTCTTGAATTTGAAATTTAGGGCTACTGATAAACATAATTATTTGCCAATATTTTAAAAGGAACCCATCAAATTTACTTTTTATTGTTCCACCTATCAACATGAATCCATTTTTCCAACTCATATTTATTATAACCAAGAAAATCTGTACCTGAGGTATAGAGCTTAGCAAGAAAACAACTGGTACTTTATTGATGATTTAAACAAATTGTAAACTAAAATAAATGCAAAGTAATTTGGCCAGGAATTGAATTCATAATTTTAGCCGAAAAATCCATTTACATAATTTAGCTATACATAAACTAAGAAATGTCACAATAACATAAAAATATCTCTAACACAAAAAAATGTATGATTTCATCCAAAAAATTCACATAATGGTTACGTTAACAAAATGATAAAAACCTAGCTTTTCTGTGGATGTTTTCGAAGATGGCCACTTTCTTGCCCTAGTCACTGGTTTGTATTTATGCTCGTAAATACGTGTCTTCATGTAGCCTATATCTGAGAATTCTTTGTAAACCTTTCCCACACAGAACTTAATGTCAACCAAATTTGAAGCCTTATAATTTAACGTATCATATTTTTTGGATTTAGTATTTTTGGTTTAGACTAATTGAAAAAAAAATTATACCAATTCTTGCCAAAATTATGATATGATTATAAAGGCATTACATATATATGTTTATAGATTGAAGACTCCTAACTTCAGAACTGCAAAAATTATATTAGGATTGCTTTAGCCGTATAATAGTTAATAATAAAGCCTTTAACGTCACCGATTTATCAGATTTATTAACTATGTAAGCTATAGTTTCCATTTTGCAATTTTACTAAAATAAAATATCAACGAAATTGATTCAAAAACTAATATTTAATTGTGTGATTAACTATAAAGCCAAAAAAGCTAAAAATTATTAATCTTTTATTTAAATTTAAACATTTATAAAGATATTTCAATATTGTTTCCAATTATTTGAGCTATATGTGATAAATACTAACATATTTTTTAATTATTTTTGACGTGACAACGTTTCATATCGATGAACGCCGGCTGCACGCACGAAAAAAAAAGTGTATTTTCTATAAACGTTTTGTTGATTTTCCTAAACCAAATAATAGTGCCTGTAGACAATATTATAGTTGTAGTCATTCTGAAAGATAACGTAACACCCAATTATTATTTCAGCGGAGAAACGTTTTGTATTAGTCGGTGAATATTAATAAACATTGGTTGTCTGTAAAGTCGGTTTACGGACGATAGTTTAATGTGACAACGTCATAACAAAACATTGATGAAATGATTGCATACTTTTGTGAATAAAATTGAATAATTTTTATTTTAATAATAACAGAATAAATACTTGAAATTATACTAGTAATCAGATTTTTAAAATAAGGGGCGTGTTTAAGGGGATCCAATCCTTTTCATTGGCCTATTAGACATATATTATTTCCTATTCGAATTTTTTCCTAAATTAATGCCTGCTTGCAATGGGAAAAATATTATTTTTTGTTTAAGAAAACACAGTAATAAACGTTGGACATTTATTGAAGACAATTTTACTTGTCTAATGTAAATATTGCGCCATCTTAAGTCACATTTATGAAGAAATTAGTTTACTCCCACAAGTATTACGCCTGAGCCTGTTAATATAAAATATCTAATGAAAACTGTTCGGAATGAAAATTTGTGCATTATATGGATTAATTAAAAAAAATAGTGCGTGGAGTCCCTCCGCGCGGAAGAAGTGAAACTTCGTAATGTGGAAATGAAAATATGAAGGGGTAGAATTTGATTTTTAGTGAAATCATATTGTATCAAATCAAACTAAAAAAACAAGTAAATGTAATAATGAATATTATAAATTAAAATGAACAATAAAATAGAACAACAAGTACGTATTTCAGCTAATTTCACAGCGCTCACAATGTTAACATCGCTGCATAGCAAGAATACCACGCGCATGTGCTAGGAATATTGGACGCTACTCGTTGCTAACGCTCGCGCTGGCCTGTAACAGGTATACTACGCGCATGCGTTCGAGTGCCACGCATTCACTCTCGCTCGGTCTCTTTCTATTCCCCCTCCTCAGGAGCGTTGAACGTTTAACGCAACAGTGCTTTCATACCCCCTCCATGGTAGCGTTAAACGTTTAACGCAACCTTGTTGGAAGTCGCATTAGAAGTTTCACTTCAAAAATTGTTGCAAATTGCTATTTGAATTATTGAAATCATGGAGGTATATAGTTGGTAATATTTGTGTATGTTTTTCTAATCATTTGTCAGTTTATTATGTTTATTGCTCTGTTTGCTCTGGTATCACTCAAACACTACCGAACGTATTTCGATGAAATTTTTGTTAGTAAATTCATTGGTTAACTTAAACACTAGGTTATATCAAATCTAAATTTTATTCTTAAAACGGCGGAAAAAGGGTAAATATCGTACTAAAATATTTACTCTCATATAAGAAGCTAATAAATCTTAAAAAATAAAGTTGGGTATCAATAATTAACATATCAAAACTACACACCATATTTTTTTTATAATTTTGAGAAGTTTTACCCCAAAGAGGTCTTAAAGGGTTGAGGTTCATTTTAAGATGAGGTAATCCATACTTTCGAATATACTAGAACTAGAGTTAAGGAACTGAGT
The DNA here is from genome assembly GCF_032445375.1 of Bacillus rossius redtenbacheri. Lineage (NCBI taxonomy): Eukaryota > Metazoa > Arthropoda > Insecta > Phasmatodea > Bacillidae > Bacillus > Bacillus rossius. The sequence goes on from NC_086331.1 coordinate 32,520,258, forward strand.
CTGAACATTTTTCGATATTCAACTGTTAATGACTGAAAAGAGTAAAAGTTTGATAGTATAATATATAAATATTTATTTATTTACAGGAAGAATATCAAGCGATATATAAGAAGCTGAGTACAATAAAGGTATATAATAAGTTACCTTGCATGTTTTTTTATAGATTTTCTCGAGATTCGACTGAAAAGTGGATTAAAAGGAAGTTAGTTGGTTTTTACAGTAAAAAATCATACAAGAAATAGATGTAAGAAATTGAGCATGAATAATTTACACAAAAAAGTTGTTGTCTTACTTTTTTTTGAAACGTGACTACAATATTATGAAAACAAGATAAGTTATGTTTTATAGTAATAAATATTATCTCCGAATCAAATCAGATGGGAGGAGAAACATAACATAAATTATTTACATAATGAGTTTCGTAGGGCGTAGTTAATATTTTTTTTAAGTTATACCAGGAAGAAAAATTTGGTTTGGTAATAAAACTGTTATTAAAGACGAAAATTAAGCAGGAGTCAAGAAACCGAGGATAAATTGTGTACATTATTTTTGCGTAGCGTAATGTTTAGAAATGTGATTTCAAATGTAGTGAAAAGAAGGTAGCCTAAGTAATATTTTACCACACCTTATAATCATATCTACAGAACAACAAGGCGATAAGAAACCATAACGAGATTCGTTTCGTTTTTTTTTTTTTTTAAATTTCATTTTGAATGTAAATAGTTTGAAAATAGGTAAGTGGTATAAAATATTATATCATATATTCGAAGCAAATCAAGCAGGTGATAGGAAACTGACCAATATTAACCTACATAATAAAATTCAAAGCGTGGTTTTAGTATAAATATTTTAAATATTTTACCGCATAGGGGTTTAAGTGTGGTTAGTTCAGTTTTATTATAAAAATCAAAACAAATGATTTTATCAAGCGAGAGGGTGATCATTTGTGAGTTTTGTTTAATGAATAGTTACTATGAACAACTAATTATTTAATAACACGTGCGATCAGAATTTTGATTTTTGTACTAATCGTTTCAAACAAAGATGCAATAATTTCAAAAAAACTTCAAAGGAAATTTGTAATGAGGTGAAACAGGCCGAAGTTTGATTGTAATTATTCAGTGCATATTACCAAATTATGAAAGTGGTAAGTTAAAATTACATAACCTAATTGAAAATTAAAAAGGCGCATGTTTAACAAGTTTGAAAATTGGAAACCTCTTAAAACTAAAAAAGAAAGTATGTGTTAATTCTTCATGGTAATATAGGCTATATGTTTGAACATACTAAAACGGAATTTTAAAATCGGCATACAAAATCTTAATTAAAAAAAATTAAATTGCTGACGCATTAACACTTTCAGTATTTACGAACTAAATGGTTTTGTTATGAATTAAATATTATGCAAACCTGATAATTTTTTGTCTATTTATTTTGTAAATCTTTCGTAATTTTTCACATGATTAAGTTTAAAATTTAAAATATCACAAAAAACCTTAAACTGGTACAATCAAATCTACGGGTTAAGAGCTATTTCATACTTTAATGTAACAATGTAAATATTATAGTTAATATTTTCTTTGTTATATCACATACCAATTTTTAAGTTTAAATTAAAAATTCATAATTTTAGCAAAAAAACTTTTATCTAACATTATGTGAACCTCTTCTATTACCAAGCTACGTATACTATAAAAGCATAAACAATTTTAAGCAAAAAAACTACATACTTGCCATGTGTTGTTAATGTGAAACACGTTGTAGGCACACTACACTGTAAAAAGGTGTTATACTTTCTACAAGAAAAATCCTTGGAAAACCAGTTGCCAACGATATATCTTTAAAAACTGCAAGGCAGAGCTTTGTATAATTGCAAATGGTACAAAGGCCTTCCTTGCAAGTTATTTCGTTCCCAAGAACTATCCTTGCAAAAGTACGAAAATTTTTCTACAGTGTATATTTTTGATTTGAATATTGTGAAATTGTTGGAAGTAATGACCGCAAGGAGTTGATCTAAATAGTTTGAATTAGTTGAAAAGTCCTATAATAAAAACGTTCATGAGCAATCGTTCGTTGAAGTCTCCATACCTGGTTAACATTTAAATGTTGTCTAAAGAGTGTATTTTTTATATAAATGTTTTAAAAATACACACAATTATAAAAAATATATTTTTTACAGTAATTTTTGCAAATTTGTATTTATTGATTAATAATTACTTTATCGAGAGGGAATTTATCCGTACCCTTAAATTTGCCTTAGACATTTAATTTTTTTATTATCCACAAAGAAAATAAAATGCTTTTACAAATGTAGTTTTTTAAACTGTTTTACAAGAATTTGTGATCTTATTTATTACATGGAAAATTGTGTAAAATTTAAAATATATCTATATTCATAAAATATTTCAAAAAATATAATAGATGGTTTTTTAATTGCCTTGTTAAATTCTTTCACAAAATATAATTCAAATCTTTTTTTTAATTTTAAAAATATTTTTCTTGATTTAACAGGTTATTTTTTGGAACCAATCAAACATATTTTGTAGTAATTATTGTAAAAAAATATCAGTTTCATATCTTATTCCATGTAGTATTGCAAACAGTATTGTTAATTACTACGAAATAACTTTTGGTTGTCACATAAAGTAACACATTTTAGAATTAAAAATAAATAGTATTTAGTTTACTACAACTGACTTTTTATTTTTATATAACAAGAAAACATAAATTTTGTATAACTCGGGCCCATATAGTTTTTTCATTATTTTTTATTAAAATTTATTTTACTTTCAAACCATTTTCCAACGTTTTTTTGTTTTTACAAGATAAAAAAATTTGATTGTTATTTAACTTTCTGTAGAGGTTAGCTCAAAATTCAAAGTTTTCGCAAATATATTTATTTTATTTTATAAAAATGTAACTCAAAAGATCAAAACATAGAACATTGATTAAATAAATAAAAAAGACAAAATAATCTAAACTTGACATTCTTTTTACTAAACGCAAACAAATTATTTAAATACTTAACCACTAAACGACAATCTACTTTCTTGAGTTTGTTTTAGCTACTTGGTAGTCAAAATAAGTAATTGTTGGTCGATTTTATTTTTAGGTTTGCGCAAAAAGTTTTTATGTTATACTTCTTAAAGTTAATTTTTAATGCAAAGAGTTCGGCTTTGAATTAGAAGCCAAAATTATTATTGATAAAATATATTTAAAACCAAACATAATTTATAAGTGGCTTTCAAATGAAATAATTATGAACGTCATAACAGCACATTTGTAGCAAATATCCAAAAGCTAAGCTTTAGAGTAGCCTACATAGTTTTATAAGGTAACTTTTCGTATCGTTCACAGAAAGTAGTTACAAGTGAAAGAAAATTGTTTTAAATTTAAAAAAAGTTTTATAACATATATGAATCCAAAATTTTTTCATGTATGCACCTAAAATATAACAAAAATAAATATATTTTTAAAAATGTATATCGTCACCAGTTCAAGAAAATTTTATTTTTATGTGGCAGCTACATCGTCATAGAAAAAATATTTCTTCTCTAGGTATAGGTAGTGACAAAAATATTTGTGTCTTAGTAGCCGATACAAATTTAGGGTTATTGAAATATTGAACGTTACTTCTGACAATATAACATACCCGAAAAGTCACGTATACTGCGGTGCAGTGAAAAATTTTGTTTTGGCATTAATTCGAAGAAATAGTTTACTTCAGCTGCAAATTTCATATAAAGTAGCCTATATGCCACGTATCACAAATTTTGGAAATTTAAACGTAAATATTTTCTAATGAACCAAAGTGAAAGTTATCTTTAGAGTCCCGGAAATTTCGCGGATTCATCTGGCCTCAGGATAGAATTCAAAGTTATAGGTGTGCTCGACCCATGTTTACTTTCCCATTGGTTGATTTCTTAGCGAGAACATTTTTATCCTTGTTATTTGACACTACCTGATTGGCTTACTTCTCTCATAGCTGGACATAATTGGCTCACGGTCGTAGAGGGGCGTGTCCAGATAACTGCGGTCCAATCATGAACACAGTGCGACAGTGTGGAGGTTTGCATTCTAGCTTGCGACTAAATGAATCCGCGAAAATTCCGTGGCTTTAGTTATCTTTATAGAACCTTGTTTATAAATTTTCAATATTTGTCGTGTTTCGTAAATGTAGAACTTTCAATTTAAGTTTTATAATTATTATTTTTGATACAAGTTCTTTTTTTTGAAGTGTAGCGGAATATTATTGAATTGTAATTTCGTTTTGCAGTAATTGCTCTCATTAGGAAAATAAAAGTTGAACTAAAAATCACAGGAATAAATAACTATGTACAATATCAAACAACAGCACCTATCATCTCATTTTTTTTATTACGGTAGCTACTTTTACGCATATGGAAGAGAATTTGGTGTGTAAAAATAACCCGATATTTATACCCTGCAATAGATTTAAATTATTGTTTTTATAATGTGGTTAAAGAACCCAATCAAACGCGATTTATAATAAAGAAGGGTGTGAATATTTATTTAAATATATTGCTTATAGTAAAAAAAATCGTTTCTTAGTACAGGTAGTGCAATCCCACACTTTACAAAAAATACTACGTACAAATTGAAATAATTTTCTTACTGTTTTAGATAAAAATGAAAGCAATATTATAATATGAAGTATAGCAGTAAAGGTAAAATATTAATTGTAAATTAAAAATTTTTAAGTATTCAAAATTTCTCTGGTATTTTTTAACAAGTCAATAAGTCAAGTGATCAAATTATAATAAATTATATTACATGAGAATGTATCATATATCATTTAAATTTACATTGTTTGAACCATCGTGACAATTATTTGGTGGAATTTATTCCTCATGCAGGACAGAATTTTGTTTAATGAATTTTTTTTTAAATTTATTCGTATAAGCAACTCACAGAAAATTAAAAAAATCTTAATATTTTAAATCTAGAATGTTTTGACTGTCAAGTACTCCACTGTAAACTAAATTTAAAATATTTTAAAATCTTCACACATAGTAGGCCTATGCTTTATCTTGTAATAAACAGTGATACAAATATGACAGATTAAAATAGATATTTAATTTTATTTTTAATATGTTTACGATTTATCATACACGAAACCTGCATTAGGTAAAACTCAGTTCGAAATGGGTTTGAATTTTGAATATAAAAGTTATTTTTGTTATAATATTTAAATCTGCTACTTAAAATTTTAATCGGCATTTTATATTAACACATATTAGCCAATACGTAATTAAATGAAATCAAATTTATTTAACGTGGTTAAGGTATTAAAATATAATTGGTCATTTACTGGTTTGCGTATAAAATATCAAACTGATTCTTTCCTCATTTTAGTAAAAAAAAATGTTATATGACATTTACAAATTTAACCGTACACTTAGAAACAAAAATAAATTTTAATATAACGTTCCTAAACTTATTCAGATAAAGTAGAGTAGTATTATCTTACCGTTCAAACTGAAATTTCAAACACAACATCTGAAGAGGAACACGTTTCGTAATAAATCGCTGTTTATCTGTGTTAAAACTGCGACAGCTGCAAGCAGAGAATTAAAATTTATATTTATATTTATTTACTATTTGCATTAACTATTAACAAAAAACACTAATGTTAATTGTCGTAAATTGAAAAAAAAATTAACACGTATTTCCTTTTTGTCGTCGTTTAATTCACATTTCCCAAACGCACTTTTAACGAAAAACTAGCACCGTTATCTCCAATCCGTCCAAAGAGCAGAATGCATTTCTTGAAAAGCTAGCGTTGCACTAAGTTGCATGCATGCACGTGTGGTGCAACGCAAACCGGATTGCGATGCAACGTTTCGCTCCGAAGAGCCGGTCGGGGCGGAATTTTTTTTATTTTTTAATTTTTCGCAAACCAGTTGTGTGCGATTTCACCCCCCTCGGACGAGTATTCTCGCCTGCAGGAAATTAAAAAAAAGTGCCAGTCGCTGGGCGGTTGTCGGGCTGCGGACAGGACGAGAGACCTACACTGAGTGTCACGGGTTCGCTTCCAGTAACGGGTTATTCACATGTAAATAGGCTGCGGCGACCGGGCCGGTTCCAGCCCCACACGGTGTGCGAAAATCAGGTTCCTGGCGAGCAGGAAGGAAGGGGTAGCGGTATTCGCGTTTCTGCAATGCCAGTGGATAACGTCGGATCCCTTAGCAGGGAAATACGCGTCGTTGTGTTTATCTTGTTGAAATTTAATTTTTTTAACAAACTTTACATCAATAGTCTTTAATTTTTTTCACTATTATAGATGTCACGTTTTAAGTGCGAGCACGCATGGATTTTTATCACAGCCGTGTTTATTAAATAAACCCTTTTCTGGTGAAGAATTTATTTAAACTTTAGAAAATTCAAGTTTGTTTTGGAAAGTGTGAGCGAATATTTGGTTTTATTTTTCTTTCGCCTCTAGTTCGGAAGTCAGTGACAGCTACCATTGCGCAACGGACTGACGTCACGTGTTGTAATCGAGGAGTTGGGGGGGGGGGGGGGGGCTGTCCGGCGCTTTCGACAGTTGCTCTCGCCGGAGTTGAGCGACGGAGTGGATTACACAGTATGAGGCGCGCGTAGGCGCAATTTTCCGTAGCTGGAGCTTAAAAGGGAACAATGGAACACGGTGCCAATACCCGGCTAGTACTAAATTATCAAAAGTTTTTTTTTTTTTTCGCCCGCGTGGTAATTTTTTTTTTTTTACCCGTTCCTACAGGGAAAGGGGGAAAAAAAATTTCCCCTCCTATTCAGCCCTCTGCAATGAGAACCACCATGAATATTGCAAGCATTTAATTCGTAAATTGCTTCGCGGCGGTTCGGAATCAATAATCCGCGCGAGGTTGGCTTTCCTGCCGCCGGCTGGGCTCGAAGCGGGGAGACTTGTTTCCAAGGGGAGAGCCGACGCGATGATGGCCGACCGCGCCATCGACCAATGGCAGCGTGGCAAAGGGGAGGGGCCTCCGACACGCGGCGACCGATCGGTTCCGCGTCGCTTGGAACCTTTTTTATTTTCAATTTTTTTTTTCGCAGCGCACGTTGTTCGCAATTATATGCGACTCTTTTGCTAATAAGAGCAAATTCTGCTCAAACATTAATATCAGCGCGCGTTATCAGAAACGGAATTCCCCCTGTGCCCTTGTTTTCACTTGCAACTGCACCCTACTCTTGTTTATTTCCCGTTCACAATTTATTTATTTAATTATGTATTTGTTTCTCCCCTCATCTCGTTCCGCGCAAACTCCCACCCACCCCTCGAAATTAAAAAAAAAAATAATTAAACTCTATACGGGACGGAATGTTTTAGAATTAACGTTTATTCACTAGAATTTGGCTCGCGAGAGTACAGCTGCCGATCTGCAGTCTCAACGTAATCGCGTTTTTGCGAAAATTTCCACGCGAACGATGGATTCGCACAGCCACTTGCGCCCGCGGGTGTGAACAACGCCTGTTCAGTGAGTAGGCGTGGCCTCAGCTCAGCACGCGAACTAATAGCATTCTGGTTAATACATCACGCAATAACAACTGATACTTTAGCAAAACATTTGATTCCACAACATTTATTCAAATGAATGTGAATTTTTGTAAAGTTTTTTTAGGAAGTCTACAGTGTTGTGTACGTAAATGATCGTGTTTAAGGATATTTTTGCCATTCGTACATAATTTTCGTTAAAACATTTATGGTTTTAGAATTATTTTGAATTTAGGCTCATAGAGTCATAGAACACCGATTTTATAGTTTAGAATTTTTTTAAACAATTAAAAAAAACAATATCCAATTGAGTCGATTTGTGAAAATGTTAATTTTATTAAATAGTTCTAGTTATGTGCTCTTCTCTAGAGTGATATATATATTTTTTTTTTTTTTTTTTACGCTGAGGATTGCATTAGCTTTGTTGAATAACATGTATATTATTTTAAAAAAAATGAAAATAAATTTACTTCACGGAAGCTGTTTATTTTTGGAACTATTCTGTAACAAACACTTATTTTCTAAGGCATATTGTGTTAAGAATATTTGAATTAACGAAAAAAGGACAGATAACATTCAATATAATTTTTATAGGTTACATTTTGAAATGTTTGTCCAAGTATTTAAGCATAGCAGTATTTAATTAAAAAAGTTATGTTCGTTAGCTGTATTACAATATGTTAACGGAAATAAAATTTTTTTGTAGTGCAAGAAATATTTGTATTTGGGAATGTTTAGTTCGGTAGGGCCTAACCCTGTTTCGTTTGAACTTTTAATCGAGCAGAAATATTTTCGTTACCTACGTTTAGGTAAAACATAATTCAATACCAGACGCTCATTTGACTTTTGGTTGTAGATCTTACAGCTGTGAACGTTACTTTAAACACAAAGCACAAATTGTATTGCTTGTTATAAGTTAATATTTTTTTGTCAGTACGTAATAGATGGTCCTAAAAAATAAATATTTTCATAGTAATGTCGATAATAAATAAGTTCACGTAGCTACGATAAAAACAATCAAAAATACTAGCTATGAAAATTATATCTATTACGCATGTAATTTATAGTTTCTTAGTATTCACAAAGGAAATAAAGAACTGATGTGATAATAACGGAGCAACTTCGTCAGCAATTCGTGTAGCACTTCAGTATGCATCTTAATTCAACAACATCTTTTGTCTTGAATTATGACTTACAGCAAAAAATTCTAACCACTGTTGTGTTTCATAGGAAATGCAAAATTGCAAAATGAAACCTTACTTTTTTCAGTACGTCTTGAAAGAGTAATAATTATAATAAATAAAAAAAAATTTCGTGCCAAAATTAATTTTTAAATGTAAAGAAAATCATTTGGTTCCCAGCCAAAATACGTATTTATTAAAATTGACTCATGGAGCATTAAAATATATTTTTGGTAGAAATAAAGAGGGTGTTTCATCCCTTAATATTATGTTAGCTGTAAACAGACAAAAATATAATACTTGACAAAAAATCTTTATTTTTTAAACGCATTCTCGTTAAACAATTTTTATATCTGCGGTCTCTTAGTAACCTTACACTTCAGCGCTAGACCTGAAAATTATTTTATATTGCAATCATTGCAATCATTGCAATCATCAAAAATCATTTCACAAGATTTTATAGGGGCCTATCAAATTAAAGAGGTAGCTGCCTGCGGTCAATTTAAAATATTTAATTAAATTTTTTCTTGCAAAACGTGTCGTATATAATATACATATTTAAAGCTCATTACTGCTGTATTTTTCTTATTAAATTAAATTTCCCAAAAAGTATAATTAAAACTTTAAAAAGTTTTTCATTACAAAACTATATTTAACAGTCCAAAAATATAACTAGATATCACATATTGTATAATTTGTTTACAACTATATAATAAAATAAAGTCTGATTTATTAAAACAAATTTTGGGATGTGTAGGAACTATTATAAATAAATAGCTGAGTCAGTGATATTTAATGTTTAATTACATGTATATGAAATCTCGAAAAATCAAAATAAATTTATTTACGGAACACTATCTTAAGCTGTTTATATTTAGAATTATTCTGTAACAAACACTTATTTGCTAAGGCATATAATATTAAGAATATTTTAAACAATGAAAAAAGACCCATGAATTTAAAAATAATTTTTATAGGTTACATGTTAACATTTTTGTCCAAATATATAAGCATAGCAGTATTAAATTGAAAAACAATATTAGTTTCTTAGCTGTATTACAATTTTTTAACGGAAATTAAATGTTTTTGTAGTGCAATAAAAATATATAATTTCGAAAGTTTAGATTGGTAAACCTGTTTCGTTTGATTTTTTAATATTGCAGAAATTTTTTCGTTGCAGTCAAAGAGGTTCGGGTTAATTTAAAACAAATAAAATAAACGAATGATATCAGCATTGTAGCTTAAACAAGAATTTCGCTGATTTTACACATAATGTGTCAGGCAGCAGAGTTTCCACTAATGTAAGTGTAACTTAACACTAAACTTTTTTGTTGTCTTATTTCCAATAGTAAATAGCCTTTTTGCGACTACACGTACCAAGATTTTTCAAAAATGCCATATGAATTGTGTTTAAAATTATAGAAAATTACTTGAATTTTTATTTTTTACTGCGTGTTCCTGTTCGCACATTTAGGAAATGCAACACGTTCATTTAAATGAAAATGTTATTTACGTAATTGTAGTCTTTCTAAATTTATTAAATGTACGAATTATCTAATTTTTGTAAGCATTTATATGTTTTCCCAATTTTTTTGTATTACCATTTATTTATCAGTGTTCATTTGGAAGATACCATTTTAAAATCTATAATTTTATTTTAAATTTCTGATTTTTAAACCATATTCAGCATCAAAATAATATATATAAAAATAACAAATTTCTTACTGTGAAAAAAAATTATACAGGAATAATTTTCTTTAGAGAAAATTTTTTTAAAACTCTGGGGAAACTTATCATTAATGTCATGGTTTCTTTCTACGAGAGCATTGTTACATTAAAACTCAATAACGTTCAGCTAACCACAATTTTTTTAAAAATAAAAAGTTTTTAGACTAGTTTGAATTTAAATAATAAGTGTTATTTAATTTCAACAGCATGTCAAGTCGGGCAACAAATTCTAAGAAGCACATAAACTCTAGTGTAAGAATACATTGCATTATAATCCTATAAATATTTACATTTCGTTTTTAACACTAAAATTTCAATGACATTGTGGTCATAGCAAACGCCGAGGACTGCTGAAGGAATGGAAGGATAAGGGAATAGGAGTACTACGAGAAAACTCACTGGCTCACGTTAACGTCCACATCGTTCCTCAATTCTTAAAAAAACTGGTTTACATTCCACTGAATACTCATGATTTTTTAATAAAACAATTTCTTATCCAGATGGATCTTGAACTCACTACTATCCTGCTGATACCAGGCTCTATGTAAAATCATTTAGCTCTTATTAATAAAATTCTTAAATAAAGCAAATAAAAGGGATTAGGTATACGTAGTCAATTATTTATACGTAGTTTAATTTAGTTAATAGTGGAGGCTTAGGTAAAAGGCTGGCTCCCTGTAAACTGGTATTTTTTAAGTTTCATTATTTAGGTTCATTAAAACTTAAACTCACATCACAACTGTTTGCGTGCCTGTAAGGTCCCGATAGAAGACGTCCTTCATCTCGGACATATCATCATCAAAATCTGTTCCACGTGTGACGTAAATAAAGTGTTATATACATATTAAACATAAAGAAATATTACTGTAAATTAAAAACTTATATTTTCTTTAAACGCCTCTTTTTCACAAGGAATAAGCTTATTCAAGGTAGTCGAGTTATTTGGGAGTTTTACCTGGCAGGTTTTCCGGGAGTTTTGAAAGTTGGTATGCTTATTGATTTTGACGTGCTCTTTTCGAATTTTCACTTTGCCACCTTGGTTATTTGCTGCTCGCGTCACCAAAAACCGATTTTTTTACAATATCTCCTTTCCAAATAATTTAGCAATAAAAATAGATTTATAAAAAAATTAAACAAGAGGAAATTTGCTATAATTTATGTACTTACATTTTTTTTGTGAAATCAATGGTTTCAGCGTACGATTGCCACGCGTATTGGAGGAAAAACTCATTTCCACACGACTAGGCCTAATACACTTAATGCATTTATTACCATTTTCAGTGCAATCTTCTTCGCTTCGTTATTCTTGATGGGCCAATTTCCGCGGGTTCATCGTCTTCAGAACCGAGCGAAACATCGCAGATAGAAATTTATTCCACGTTATACGCGATAGAGTTATCAGCTTCCGTAAAATCAGATTTCGTCATAGGTTTGCTCGAGAAGAGACTCTGTTTCTTTCTCTTCGTTGTTGTCTTGTAGTTGAACTTGAAAATTATCACAAGAGCCATTGAAGTTCGTGCAAATAACGGAGCACTTTAACCCAGCTTTTTCTGCATCCACAGGTTCCCCGACATCCCTTTTTACATTTGCAAGGAAAAAGTTTCGTCAAGGTTTCCGTAGCTGGGGGTTCCAGTAAAGTGCCTTTTTCCCATCCCCATCACTCTGCATTGTTCGACTCCTAACGACTGCTGGATCTGGTGACAGATTCGGAATGAATGTTGTCGTGATGATGCTTCTGTCGGCGGCAGCGACGCCATATTATATTTCCTTTTATGTGCTGGTTTTCCTGGTTTGAGAATTTATATGTTTGAACGCGTGGATAGAGCCGTCAAAAGAATAAGAACCTCTACGTCTCCAGAACTACACTGGCATAATGTGGATTAGGCCTACTGGGGATACCACAAAAAAAGCCCCACTTAATATACCTCATGGCGGTGTGGAAATTAATTTTTTCGCCAATACGCGTGCTGGAGTAGACTTTGTGGTAATCGGAAGCATAAACCACTGATTTTCCAAATAAAAAAGGTCTGTTCATTAATTGAAGCAAGCCTCTTGTTTAATTTATTACAAAACTAATTTTATTGTAAAATGAGTCGGAAAGGAGATAGTGTGAAAAAAACTGTTTTTATGTTCCATTTTTGCAAAATGGCGGCTTGAGCGGTAAAGATGCGATGTGGCAAAGTGAAAATTCGTAAAGAGCATGTCGAAATCTATAAGCATACAAATTTTTAAAACGCCCGGAAAACTTTTCATATAAACCCTTATTTAATCACCAAATTATTGGACTAAAGCTATTATTAACTGTTTCCTTAGTAGGCATTGTCATAAAATGAATCTTAATCAACTTAAAATATCATCTATTGACACCGCAGAAAAGTAGCCAATGGTCTCCATTTATGAAATCAAAATAAAATTATTTCTTTTAAATGTTTTCTTAATGTAACACAACAACGTTACTTAAAATTTCTGAGTGAAACTGAAATAAAGCCAACGAATTCATGCCAATATAATTATTTTTTGATTGCTGGATAGTAACCCGCTGCTTCACTTATGCAAATCCCGGATATTGCTGATGTTGTACCGCTGTAAGATAAGTTTCTGACTTATTCCAAACGTTTTTGCTAAAGAAAATGACAAACTAAACTATCAGGTGTAAATACGGTTTCATTCGTAATGAAACCTCATAATGTTGAAATTATTAATGTTCTAATGAGTAGGCTTGTGTTATTTTGAATATAATTTTAGTTGTTTTTGTGTTTGGAAACGTTTTAAAATTGGTGAAAAATGCACCTTATTATTATTTATATTATGTCAACTTTCACATTTACAATTAAGTTATACTTACTTGTGTGCACAGAAAAATTAAAATTTAATTTCTGCTTGTATGAATTCATTTACCTATAATTATATAGTATTTTAATATTTTTAAAAAATCGCATCTTTATTAAAAATGTATAATACCGGTTTCGTAAGTGTTAGAAGATTGGTTTTTATGATTATTATTAATGGAAGAAAACTTTCAAATTTTAACAACCCTTCCCCCTGCGCTTGATTTTATTAGTCAAATTGATATTTAAATAAAACAACTGACTAACTTTTCACCTCATTTATGTAAAATATCAAAAAAATGGTAAAAAAAAACACATTATGAAACTTAATATGTAGGAAATTCTTGCTTTATATCGGCTGCTTGAATATTTATCGGAGATTATGATCCATTATTAGAGTCCCGGAAATTTCGCGGATTCCTCTGGCCTCAGGATAGAATTCAAAGTTATAGGTGTGCTCGACCCATGTTTACTTTCCCATTGGTTGATTTCTTAGCGCGAACATTTTTATCCTTGTTATTTGACACTATCTGATTGGCTTACTTCTCTCCTAGCTGGACATAATTGGCTCACGGTCGTAGAGGGGCGTGTCCAGATAACTGCGGTCCAATCATGAACACAGTGCGACAGTGTGGAGGTTTTCATTCTAGCTTGCGACTAAATGAATCCGCGAAAATTCCGTGGCTCTATCCATTATTATTAATCCAAGGTACCGTTCCTTTAAAACTCTTTGCATACGAATTGCAAAATTTTTTAAAAACATTTTACGCTACTCATTATCAAGGTTACACTTGCTCCATTCTTCATTTGCTTGGAGATATTTATTTTCTATAAAAATCTAATCCCCTTTTCCTTACCCTTGGGATCGAATTCCCAAAAGAAGATAAAAACATGATATGCAATTAATTAAGTACATTATTCTTCTTCAGCTTCTTATATCACGCTTGATTTGGTTAAGAGATATGACTTTTTACGTACAACTTGACATACACCCTTTTCACCCTTTGCTAAGTAGAATTTTGAAAAAATTTAAAAGTACTTAACGTTGTGTATTATGGAAATTTTTCTTGTGCTTGATTTGCTTCATAGATATTATTTTTTAAACTGGTAAACCAAATGTACTCCCTTTTCCCCCTTTTTAATATAAATTTTAAAAAAATAGTTAAATAAATCCAGACGTCATTTATATTAAAAGTTATTAATGTATAGTTTCTTACCGTCCACTTGATTTGTTTCGAAGATAGATCATGTCTATTACTCTAAAAACTAAATTATCCCGTTGTAACCTCTTTGTGGTGCGGTGAAAATAAAAAAAAAACACGCTACGTTACTAATTATGTAAGATATTCATGCAAAGTTACTTAATTTTTTTTTTTTAGTTTTCTTTGGTGTTAAAATAATTTACTGTTAAATCAAACCCACCACTTTTTTTTCCTTTGCAGTCGAATATAACAAAATATAGAAAACATGCAAGGTAACTTGTTATATTCGTTCTTCTAGTTCAATTTCTTGCCTCCTAATTTATTTGCTTCGTTGACTTATATATATACACCTGCGAAATTCGTGGTTTCGATGGCCTCCAGGATAGACTGCACATACCCCTGTACACTCGGGAAAATAACGCAAGTTCATTGGCTGCCGACTTGTAAGTTGTCTCAGCTGGTTTGTCTGTGATTCGATCCTTGTTTGGTTGAGGGTTTATAACTGGTTGAGATTCGTCCAGATGAACAGTAAGCCAATAGAAAAATTATCTAAGAGGTATATGTGTTTGAATTCTAGCCTATCACCGAATGAATCCGCGAATTTTGCAGGTCTCCACTTATATATATTCAACCCCTTATCAGTTGAATTTCGAATAATTGAAAAAAAGATTTGCACATTGTTCGCTATTAGTTTCTTACACGTAAGTAGTTCTGGTAGATTTGCAAGTATGAATTTTTCCTCTTGAAACCAAACCTACCCCTTTTACACCCCTTAGGGCTGTAAACTAGAAAAATGGTAAAAATCAATGTTTACTTTTACTATATTTATTACTTTACCCAATATTTTAGGCCCTAAATGATTAATTTCGGTGTTACGATTTGTTTAAAAATAAAATAAACATACCCCATTTTCAACCTCTTCAACTTTCAAATTTCGACCATTTTGAAAAAATACAATACTTACCTCTGTATTCATTATTTTCGTTTTTAGTTTCGTGCCTCTATCTAGTATATTCGGAAGTTTGCAACTATCTCCCTAAAATGAAACTCTATTTAGGAGTGGAATTTCGGCAAATTGTAAAAATTGGTTATTTCATTTGGTATTTTTATTATTAATACTCAATATTATTTCTTATGCTGGATTAGCTTCGGAAATGTTCAATAACTTATTTGCCCTTTTTATACCTCCTCAGGGTTGACATTATGAAATTATATTCCACCTAATGTTTTTAAGTTAGCCAATGAAATTGCCATCAAAAATTGTCTTCCAAATCCGTCCAGTAGTTTATGGGTGATGCCAGAACAAATAGTTAAACAAACAAACAGATAAAATTTAAAAACTTTAATTTTGGGTTCAAAATAATGCAAAAAGAAGATTCCAGTAGTATTTTTATAAATTTATGCAAAGTAGAGACTTTTCATTCCAAACAGTTTTATTATTTAAAAAAAAATCTAGTCTAGTAAACACTTTCATTTTAAATAAAGCTTTTACTTAGTAGAAACGTATTTTGCTTACTACCATCGAAATCGCAATTTTGGATAATTTATTTTGTCAAGCACTTGCTATTCCAATAATCAAAAATTAATTTTATGTTTGAACCCCAAGAATTTGCGTATACATTTAAAATGTGTATTAATGTTTTTTTTTTTCAGCTACGGGACATAATTGTATAAATACTTTATTTTTTTGAAACTAATTCGAAATGTAACTAACATTACTTGAATATTTTGGGAGAAAAATATATCAAACTCATAGTTTGGTGAATGATTTCTTTAGCTGCATCTCATTTTCCCTATAGTCATAAGAGAGTTTATTCTGCAACAGTAGTCAACCAAAAAAGTTAATTTTGAATCCTGGGTGACCGAAAATATATCTGAATACCTCATTCGAATACCTAGCTCAAATAAATTCTTCTTCTTGAAGCACGCCTCATTGAACTATTCTTTGAAGTTGGAGTTATGAAACTAATGTCTGGGTTTAGTTGTAATTTGAGTTGTTTAGTTAGCATAAGATAAAATATTACGTGTACGTATTTTTAAGTACTATATCATAATTTTTTTCGTAATTTACTAGTTTTAAAAATAATTAAAACTTGAACAAATTTATTCCTGTGAGTTTTCAAATAGTTGTTTTTAATGCCAGCTACTTCAGCTATTTGTTAAGTGTGGCGATTAAAGCTTAAAGCGTAAAAAAATAATAATAACACACAAGTACTTATTAGCCAGACATAACTCCGGAAGCCGTTTCATATTACCTATTCCCATTTATTGGATGATTATACAAGGTAAAATACTGTCTTTACCAATTCTGGTTTTAAATGTGTTTGGTAATGTTAAAAGTTAATAAAAAAATTTAAAAAAATTGTTTGGGACAGGTTTAAGCTACCACCTTGATTTAAGAATATTAAAAACTGTTTTTAATATTTCGTATATTTACCGTTGGAAGAAAACGTAGAGTGAATTATAACGTTTAACTCTTACACAAAAACACATGCACAAAACATGCATAATGCAAACTAAAATAAATACAATTTATTTTAAAACTTTTTAAAATATTTATTTATTTATATGTTACATATATTTATATTATATTTTCTATTACTTTTCAAATGTCTTAAAACTGTTTTTAATTTATGAAAGAAATGTTTGTATAACTATGTTTTGTACGACTATTGCTTATAAGTAGAGTCCCGGAAATTTCAAGGGTTCCTCTGGCCTCAGGATAGAATTCAAAGTTATAGGTGTGCTCGACCCATGTATACCTTCCCATTGGTTGATTACTTAGCGAGAACATTTTTATCCTTGTTATTTGGCACTACCTGATTCGCTTACTTCTCTCCTAGCTGGACATCGTTGGCTCACGGTCGTAGAGGGGTGTGTCCAGATAACTGCGGTCTAATTATGAACACAGTGCGACAGTGTGGAGGTTTGCATTCTAGCTTGCGACTAAATGAATCCGCGAAATTTCCGTGGCTCTACTTATAAGCTATTCTGTTACAAATCTCAGTTAAATAAATTCTCAGATTAAAAATAACAACTCAATCGCATTATTTAATCCTTTAGCTTATCACTTTATCAAGAGTAAACGGTACGTCACTTAACTTCTACTGTTTAAACCATACAATGTCACCCCAAACCCTCTGACACAAATACCATTCACTCACCTATTACAACAATTTATTTAAATGCTAGACATACTTATATGTACATATATTATGACCATGGTTATTGTCAGTATATATACAAATAAAATTGAATTTGTCTATCTGTCTTTCTCGTAGCGCGGAGACAAAAATAACTTGCAACGGGAAAATGAGTCAAAGATTCCCCAAAATGAGCGCGTTTTCACATCGAAAATATTTTTTTTCAATTGATGTAATATTTTAATTTAAGTTTTAAGCAATTGTAGACCAGAATTTCTCAGTTATCTCTACTTCTAATAATTACATATTAACGATCATAGCTTGGCCTTATGTAATTCTCGAAGGTGTGAGTAAAATGAATTATGTTTCATATTTCCAACTTAATTCTCCGAATGTTGGTGAATTTTTAAAGTGTAGTTTGAAAACTCACCCCCCCCCCCCCCTCCACAACCATTGGGCCAACTAAAATTATTAACAATGTTCTTTTATATCACAGTGCATCTGGAAATGTTACAACCAGAACGTCTGTAAACATTAACTTAATATTTTTAGACGAATGTTAAAAAAAATACTAGATATTTTTATAGGAAACACAGATTTAGTTTATGTAAATTATAAGGTGAAGTTCTCGTTAAATATGCTTTCCATTAAGTATAAAACTCACTTAACTTACCTACTGAATATCTAAATGCAAAATATTAAAATAGCTAACATATGTTAATAGGTTTATCATAGGTGATGCAGCAACATTAAGAATGCACGAGTATATAAGCTTTTATGTTATAAATTTTAAAATGATTTTGAAAATAAAATTTCTAACATTATGTTTATTGAAAAAATCTTGATTGATAGTTTAAATATGTTACTAAATTTACATTTCTTTGAAGTCAATACTGGTCTACATGTACTTCACCATTAAAAATAAATTTTTAATTTTACTTACTATATAAGGGAAGTCAATTACTTACATATTGTTTAAGTACGATAAGTACATTTCCTGTGCAGTTCAGTTTTCATAAAAAAGTAGTTAAAGGATACAATATCCATGGATTCATACCCAAGTGTACATTAATAACCTGCGAACATTATTAAGGCTGTATCTTTCCCCGGATAAAATAATGTATTTCATTATTCATTTACAAAATTTTACATTTGAAGAACAATTTTTCAATTGGTGCTCCAGGATCCATGGCTGCTGAGGAGATTCGCTCATGTATCAAGGCGAAAGACCGTTAGTTTTCCCCTTCACTTAAGGCTCTAACTTACTGTAATATTTGAGGAGCAGTAAGGTTACCATTGGTTCGGAGACAACCCCATTGTCACAAACATCCCTAAGTAACACTGCACTTAAAATGAAACGATATTAACGTCAATTTTTTTGACCGACACAATTTCCTTACAACATTAAAAACTTGGTTTGCGTGATTCTTAATAACCCAAAGGTATGAGTTCCACTCTAATAACTGCGTGTTGTTAAATATTCATGTGTCTATCGAGGTTTTTTTAATTTTAAATATTAGAACTATCTATCTGACATCGAGTGAATTTTATTTTATTTTAAATTTTTTAAATTTATATAATATTTGTTTTAATAAAACGCAATGTATGTTACTGCATTATTAAAGCAATATTTTTGTTTAAACTTTGATTTTTTTTTTCGAAAAGTGCGTTTAATATTTTTAATTTGTGAAAAATGGTTTCATGTTTGTGAAAAAATAATTAAATTCTGCCTCAATATAAAATGAGGAAATTAAATATTTAATAATTATATGGTATTTTGTAGCAAAAGGTATGGATTTTTTTCAAGATTATTTCTAACACATAAGCTACACGTATTATGTCGTATAAAAAGAAATAATTAAAATTATTAACCGGATATTAAAATCATTGGCATCCTTTTACCTACTAGAACAATTAATATTTCTTTTAATAACAGTTATAATGAGTAAAGACTTGTAAGTTAACAAATTCTTTCAGTTTCTTTTAAGCTGTTACTATATTAACGCTGGCCGTGAGGCTATCTAATAGTCTTTCTCTACCCACATCAATTTTACTTCATATACGTTACGATTTCTCTTTTGCTTTTACTGGAAACATGTAACAGTAATATTAAATTAGAATAATTAGCTCATGCTTCTCTCTTTTTCTTGGAAACGCATATCTTATAAGATGACTTGCCTGCTTTGTTTGCATGGGAGTTGACATTTTTCTGTCAAGTCCTCCTCAAAAATATTAATGTTCTTGCTGACAGTTTTCCATTATGGGATATACGATATTTTAAGAAAGAAAATAAATTATAGGCATTGAGTTGAAATGTTGTTAGATAAGTGTTTTTTTCTTTTTAATTATTAATCAGAATTCTTTGTAACTTTGCATTTTATACCACGAGTGTACAGTAAAACTGTAATTTTTATGTGTATTTGAATGTCGCTCGGAACATTTAATGATGTTTTATATTTTTAAAACTGCATTTTTATTCATTATTCAAAATTTACTTTGCATTCTTTTTTTGGGGGGGATGGGGGGAAATTCAGAACTTCATTTGGTGATGGATTTTTTTTTTTACCAAAAATAAACATTTTTTCCTTCGATATATTTTCCATTAAAATATAAGTAAAAACAGGCTGTAAATATAATTTTAAAATGTTTAAAGTACGGGTATAGATTTTGCTATAAATGAACCAGAAATAGTTTTTTTTTAAACATAATATAGAAGACAGTCTATAAACCTGCACATTTTTCATAACCGACCAAGAGCGCATTGTTCAATCTTAAAAAGCGCACTGAATTCGCTACATATTAAAAAATATTTGTAAAATTTAACTTTTAAGTTGTGAAATTTCGTTTAATAACTAGATTTAAAAAATCACTTTATTTTGTTGAAACCTTTTACTAGGTAAACACCAATTGTGGCAAAAAAAAATTAACTATATTTATTTTGTATAATATGTTCAAGACGAGTTACAAAACATTCATAACATTATTTACAAGACTTACTCATAGAAATTGGTATTGAGTGACTTGTAATAAATTGTTTTAATTTAAAGTTAACAGCTTAGAAAATTCTGTGTTTTATTTGCTTTAAATATTGGTATAATGTAGTTTTGCTAGTTAAACATTTTTTAAATCAGGCGAATGTTTGATACTTTTTCGTTGGTTTTTATAATGATAACCATAAATATATTTATATATTTTTTTTAATTTTAGAAAAACATATATATTTTAATTTTTTTGCCCAACAGGAGCAATATAATTGACCATAATAAGGAAGAAAAACATGAAAATGAAGAAAACTAAATCTCATTTACACGTTTTTCTTCATTACACTTTAACTTGTATGTTTTGTGTAAAGAAAATAATCTTCTTTCTTGCATTGTTAGAATGGTAGCATTCAAGTTTACCACTATAATTTTATATAACATCATTTCTAGATTTGATATTCAAAACAGCATTTTATTAAAATTTTTAACTAATATTTTTGCAACACTTAACCCAAACGTAATGTTAAGTAAAACTATATGTAAAAATTTGCGTTTTGGACTGCTGTTACTAATTTTTAGCATTTTCCTGGCCATTTTTATAAGATTAAATCTGCAAATCTAACGACTTTTGTTTCAACGTTGATAAATGAACATAATTATTAAACATCTAAGAAAAATCTTTCAGTATATTAGAAGTGGTCAAAAATTCTAACCACCACGCTTCTGCAAAACAAAACTGTACGTGTACCTACGTACGCGCGTTAGAAGTTATACATTTTTCATTTAATTTTATTTATTTAAATGTTTGATAATAGCCACAAATTAAAAAAAAATTTGTCTACATAACTTTTCTAACAAAAATATTTTACAGTAAACGGGATTTAGAGTTATATATATATATATATATATATATATATATATATATATATATTGTGTAATTAGACTTCATTTTGATAGAACTTAAAACGAAATACAAGAATTCAATGTTTTCTTTCAAAAAATAAAACTGCTGGTAGATGGAAGATGGGAGCAGATTTTTTTTTAAAAATGAGATTTAGATAGTAACTTTCGTCTTATTTTGAATGTCAAGTGTACAACATTTCATCAAGAAGTATTAAAATTTTTTTGAAGAGGTAATATACGATTTGGTGGCTTTTCAAAATCTTATATAGATTGTGATCTTATAAAATTTTTATTTTAAAATTTAAATAAAACAGTTAATTTGGTCACTTGTGCAAAATTTCATTAAGATGTACCAAACGTTTGCTTTAAGACGTAGTTTTTTTTTTTTTAAATCTCATATGGAAAGTGATTTTCCTCGTTTTCGAAATCAGTTTTAGACAATAATTTTGGTCATTTGTGCGAAAAAAGGGGCTGGGATGGTATTTCGAAATAACTCGTCGACAGTAATCTTCAATATATTCAAAACCGATGTAGACAGTAATTTGCATTTTACTTTATTCCTCATTGGGGTAAGATGTCATCCAGAATAACTAGAATGTTTTTAAGGGGTGGTTTTAATGAAATCTCATGTAGACAGTGATTTTCGTCTTTTTCTAAATCAGACGTAGACGTAATATTCTTCTTATTTCGAACGTCAGTTGTACAATCTTTTGTTAGGCAGTACCAAAATTCTGCTTTAAGGTAGAAATGATATTTTTCTGCTTTTGAATTTCAAGTGTGCAAAGTTGCATTAAGATGTACCAAAATTCTTCTATAAGCGGTGGTTTTTCTTTATCTCATGTGCATAGGGATTTTTCTCGTTTTTCAACACTAGTTGCAGACAGTAATTTTGGTAAATTTTTCAAAAATTCACCACAAAGTACCGAAATTCTGCTTTAAATGGAATTAGGGTTGGTTGTTAGAAATATTATGTAGAAAGTGTCATTCCTCGTGTTTTAAATGTCAAGTTTGCAATATTTCGCCAATTTCGAAATAAAGTTATAGATTTGTTTAAAAAGAAAATAAGCGTACAATAAAACAAACATAACCTCTTCTTTGTATGATCAGTTTATGTATACACATGTATTCACATACTCCCAATCAATCAGTTCGTGTTTATAAAATGGTTTTCATTATAAGCGCTCAAATAAATATTATTATATGGCTACCTAATGTATGATAACCAAACTAAAGGAGTTATCTATGTATTTTTAATAGTTTTTATAAATAAATAAAAATTAATAATATAATATACCTAAACAGTTGTGTTTATACGCAATAATAAGTTGTTTGAAAACAATAACTTCCCCTACGGTACGAATCGAATCTTGCACTTTGTGTTTTCGAAATAACGCTATTAATCGCTCAGACAAATTTACTCAACAATATATTGGGGAAAATATTGGGGCATACAACTTGTCATGCCAGAATTATAACGAGTTTTAAAATTTGTGAACATTTCTTTTTGTGGCTATTAAAGTTTTAGAAATAATTCCTTTAGAGTCTCGCTATCATAAATAATTATGTGGCACGCTATACGCTTGATAGTCCTCCAATGTTCACGTAAGCAAATATATACATGTTAATGCCACCACATGCGGTCAGCAATTTTGACGACTTCAGCTCGTGGTATAGCAGGAACGCGCGCGTTCATTATACTTCATCATATTGCACTTCCGTCCATGTTGCGTACGCACTTAATTGCATTTCCGTTGCTTGTATCAAATTTAAATCTCAGTGCGCCTAACAAAATAAAATTTCTTAATCTCATTATTTAGCTGAGTTACAAATCAGCAGTTATTTTTCTGCCGTCATTTCCCTTAATTCTAATTTGATCATATATAATAATATATTAATTTGGTTCCGAATAATGCAAATAGTTTTATTAGTGTTCAATACATACTTTTATATAAGCCATGATCTAATTGGTCAGTTTATAATTAAGTAATGTGTGGTTAGAAAGGTTTCAGTTCCTATGTGTTCTGTAACAAATGGAGTACATATTTTTTTAACCTCGAAATAATGCTATGTATTTAATCTAATAAAGATAAAATTGTATGTTAATATAAGCCGTTATAACAGTTTTATCTTAAAAAAGTTTTTTATAATTATTAAGTATGCCTACAAATTTAAGTAAAAAACTGTTTTTCGTTTAGTGGAATATTAAGCAAAATTTTATTTCTATAAGAGTATTGCATTGTACGAACTACAATAACGTCTATTGTTTGATAAAAAAGAGGTTCAGATTTCAACCAGTAAATCATTTTTGTAACATGTTTTTTTTAAATATTTGTGATTTAACTATATTAAAATATTTAAATACCCACCAACAGATTTCTTTGGAATACTCGCAAATACCTTTTTTTTCTAATTAATCATTTATTTTTAACAAGAGTTTTCAATTTTAAATTTAATCAGTATACTATAATTATTTTGAATATTGTTGTTTTATATTAACATTTTTTTTAAATTTACACCTACATTATGTTTAGATTTTAATATTCTTTTTGTAAGATTTAAAAGAAAAAAATAATATCTATGAAATTTCATAATTTTTTATATAAACTTGGGTTATATTGCCCATTTTTATACTTTATCAATGAATTTTAATATATGTTTAAGAATGCCATACTATAATTCTGTTTGGACGCCACCATAAGTAAAATGTTTTATGATGGTTATAAAAGGAGTCTAGAAAAATTCGCAGTTTCATTTTACGATAGGGCAAAATCCAAATACTTATATCTTAGGACAGCTTCTTCAGTTGATTCATATTTTGTGTAGATAAATCTGAGAGAACGGGAAATATTTAACCAAAGAAGTATTGAATAACAAGCAATCCAGTCGTAATATCGCTCACGTGGTTAGGCTATGGATACGTGACCTTTGCCAGAGTAATTAAAGAACTGTGATTTCTCTCATAGAGGTCAAAGAACCAGACAATTTTCCTGGTACCTAGTTACAGATATTGGTACAACTAAACGGTTTTCATTCGTTTTATGAGCATATGAGTAGAAATTATATTTAGTGATTTTTTATTTAGATAAATTCCTAGTTATAGAATTTTGCTAAATAGACCAGTGAGTGTCTATTTTATAAAGTGAGCAATAGGTTGAAAAACAAACATATTTTGAGAGTTTAATGATATATTTCATACAGTTTAGTTATCAAATGCTTTATATGCACTAGCCAATGTTAAATTGTTCAATGATTTATTTTAGAAATTTTCGTTACAGCTAAGTTAAAAATAACTTGATGTTAAATTTACGTAAAACTGGTAGCTTGAAACTTCTGCCACACTATGTTTAGTTCAGTAATAACTAGAGACCTGCAAAATTCGCGGTTTCGATGGCCTTCAGGATAGACTGCTCATGCCCTTGTACACTCGGGCAAATAACGCAAGATCATTGGCTGCCGACTTGTAAGTCGTCTCAGCTGGTTTGTCTGTGATTCGATCCTTCTTTGGTTGAGGGTATATAACTGGTTGAGATTCGTCCAGATGAACAGTAAGCCAATAGCAAAATTATCTAAGAAGTATATGTGTTTGACTTCTAGCCTATCACCGAATGAATCCGCGAATTTTGCAGGTCTCTAGTAATAACTCATATAAAATAGAACATGAGTATATTGCAATTAAACCGTAAGCTCGATTTTGAACTGTATATCATTAAATGTTTGAAGTAATGCGAGTGGATAAGTAGTGGTGTGAACAGGGCCCAGAATAGTTATAGTTTGATTCAAGATGTTATTTTGGACGCCATTGCTGGTTGCAATGTATGTTATAAGAAACATCAATACCGAAAAAAACAGATCAAATAGCAAACACACAGAAACAAGCTAAAATTGCCGATGTCAACTAATTAAAAACACGAACAGCACAGAAAATTCAATTGAATGGATTAGTGAAAAGATTATAACAGCACAGGCGGACACAGTATGGGCTAACGATGATAAGACAGTGGTAACAAGGACAGTAAATTAAGACAAAAATTACTTTGGGCAACACAGCGACAAACATACGAACCTTGATATTATACTAAACAGATAATGTTGGCAGCACAACGACAGCACGGAGACGCACAGGTAAAACCCAGCGATGTGACAAAACAAATGTTCGGGACACCACAACGACGACAGCACAGACTAACGAAGAAGGCTCCCTACGACAACAGTTGTGACGTTTTGGTTACTGAAATGGTCCTGTTCTCAGGCGCAGTCAGTAGGAAGCCTTTTAAGTTCGTATGTGCTGTCGGTGGTGTAGTGTCCATACATAGCTGGGTTTCACCTGTGCGTATTGTGATGTCCGCATTATCGGTTAAGTATCATCTTTGGGTTTGTCAGTCATCTGATTGCGTTTTTATTAATAGCGGCTATTTTTAGTTTGTGTTTTATGTTTTACTTTTTTGTATATTCATTATTTGTTATCTTTGAAACATTTGTGCAATGGGAGTGCATGACTTGATGTAAGTTTTTGGACATACACCATTGCTGAGAACTTTTTCTGTTGAAGAAAAACTAGAAATTAAAAAATAAAGAAATAAAGAAATAAAAATACCCAAAAAAAGACCAAAAAAAAAATTAAGCAAAAAATTGCTGTTGTCAACAAGGATATAAAAACACAAAATATTCCGTAACAGGAATATGGTCAACAAACAAAGAAAAACAAAGAAAAATGTACTAAGAGAACGAAAAAAAAACCCCACAAATGATGACGACACAAAAATATTGAACCCAAAAAAAATTCAGCACAACGGTTGAAACGAAACAAAAAACACGACAAAACGAAAAGACGAAACAAACACAATAGTTTTCCAAAACAGAATAGAACGATAAAAAAACCACAAATGGTGACAGCACAAAAATATTGAACCCAAATAATTCAGCACAACAGTTGAAAAGAGACCAAAACACGACAAAACGAAAAGACGAAACGAACAAAATAGTTTTACCAAAACAGAAACAAGCGACGTTTCGGGAACTGCTATCTGCTCACGTCCTCAGGCAGAGACACACATGGTACGGAAACACAGGTGCGACTGAGTAGGGGCTGGAAAAATGAGGGTATAGCAAGATGTAGCCCTTTCTCTGATAAATACCCTCATTTTTCCAGCCCCTACTCAGTTGCACCTGTGTTTCCGTACCATGTGCGTCTCTGCCTGAGGACGGGAGCAGATAGCAGTTCCCGAAACGTCGCTTGTTTCTGTTTTGGTAAAACTATTGTGTTCCTTTCGTCTTTTCGTTTTGTCGTGTTTTTGTCTCTTTTCAACTGTTGTGCTGAATTATTTTGGGTTCAATATTTTATGTTGTCATCATTTGTGTTTTTTTTTATCGTTCTATTTTGTTTTGGAAAACTATTGTGTTTGTTTCGTCTTTTCGTTTTTTCGTGTTTTTTTTTCGTTTCAACCGTTGTGCTGAATTATTTTGGGTTCAATATTTCTGTGTCGTCATAATTTGTGGTTTTTTTTTTGGTTCTCTTAGTACATTTTTCTTTGTTTTTCTTTGTTTGTTGGCCATATTCCTGTTACGGAATATTTTGTGGTGTTTATATCCTTGTTGACAACAGCAATTTTTTGCTTAATTTTGTGTTTTTTTGTCTTTTTTTGGGTATTTTTATTTCTTTATTTCTTTATTTTTTTAGTTTTTCTTTAACAGAAAAAGTTCTTAGCAATGGCGTATGTCCTAAAACTTACATCAAGTCATTCATAATTTGTCCATTATTTAAGTGTTTTATGACATACTGTCTACCCATAAACAGTTTGTGTCAAAAATAACATCTGATATCAATCTTTTCAGTGTAAGAACAATTCAAAGAACGTATTTTGTAGCTGTATTAAGAATATTTTTGGAAATTTGTTTCCAAAATATTTTCTCATAAATATAAAATTTAAAAAAAATATATATTATTTGTACACCATATTCTCTTGTGAAATATAATATTATATTTTATTTGAACCAGACAATTTTGTTAACTCTAAAATTAAAACTAACATAACGTTACAGGAAACCCATTTCGTC
The DNA here is from genome assembly GCF_032445375.1 of Bacillus rossius redtenbacheri. NCBI lineage: Eukaryota > Metazoa > Arthropoda > Insecta > Phasmatodea > Bacillidae > Bacillus > Bacillus rossius. The sequence continues at coordinate 32,547,788 of NC_086331.1, forward strand.
ACATGTAAACTTTATAAAATTTACAGGAAAATTATTCGACAGCAGCATTCCAAACGTTTTCCTTGCAAATGTGAAATATTTGTTACTGTGATGATCGGACCAATTAAAAAAATATATATTGTCGAATTTTATTATCTTAGAGTAAGGAATAACACAACTCCTGCGTATGTTTGTTTACAAAGTTTACGTGGATGTGCTGCGCATTTGTATTAATTGAGTTATGACTGTTTCTTTTAACCTCATCCGTTGTTCATCTGCCTTGGCGAATACAGAATTTTTTACTTTAAACCCCAGTTCTGATAGGTAAGTATATCTTATGTAGGCCGCCCATTTGCACCATTATTTGTAGGCTATTTTTCCTACTACACTACAAGTCATTTTGACGTGACGATTTCAGTTTTAGCCTGATATCTTATTGCTAGGAACTTGGCCTATGATTGGCTGAAGGAGTTGGCATGTTGCTTCATGTAGGGACATCTATATTTCGCGAATACATTTCGTGTCAAGGTATTACACAAAATACTGTAGCTTTTCTCCTGTGTTTATTGGCTGAGGTCGGTGAGAGGTGTCGTCCCGCTCTTGACGGGGCCAACGAGAATGTGGTCACCGTACTGCTGCACCCTCACAATTTGCCATGACTCTTAGAAAAAGCTACAGTGTTTTGTGAAATACCTTGACATGAAATGAAATCGCGAAATACAGGTGTCCCTATTCATAGGACACGCATCTCAGGAAGCGTGACTTTACACTGGACCAGAAAATGTAATTCAGATTCAATGGCGAATTATTTTTTTTTCAGATTAATTATTAGTGATTAAGTCATGGGAGATATTTAATCATATTCATGTAGCAACGTAATTTTTTTGTTTCAGAATATTTGCCAATTTTGTATCAAGAGCTGAAAGGAACCTACTTAGTTTGCCATTTTGTATCTATAATTAGGTAAAGAAGGGTAAAATGACTTAATGTTTTTTCGCATATTAAAATTAAATTAAAATATAAATGTAAATGTTCCATTTTCTAAGTAAAAATTAAATTGGATTGTGGTTTTAATTGTATTTATACATTAAATGTAAAGAAAGTATGTGTAAATTCATTAAGGAAAGACATATCTCCGAAATAACAGAAACGGAAGTTATATAATTAGCATACTATATCTATATTAAAAAGCCAAACCGGCCTACACAATGCCATTTTCAAAAAAAAAATTAGAATGATATTTACCTCTTGGACAGGCTTACTAGATAAATTACGAACAAAACCATATTTCATTAAAATACGTTCAATAATTTTCAGGCGATGTTGGAATAAATATACAAAAAGAAAAAAAATATATATTTATTTTCCCCAGTTTTAGATATTTACTATGACTGTTTCATTTTACTTTATTTATACGATGTTGCATAGTTTATATGTGAAACTGCATTGTATATAACTTTCATTCTTACTAGAATAGTAAAAAAGTTAAATTGGCTAAATTCGAGCAGCAAACTTTAATTAGTTTTTTAGGATAATAACGGGTTAAAGTGTACGGTGTAACGCAAGACATAAAACATAAAATTAACATGCTGACTAATTAGGATTATGTTACTCAATTTTGGTCTGGCCCTTCGGAACCATGTAATAGAAATCATAACCTTACAATCATAAATGCTTAGATAGTTATTGGGTCATTTTGTGTTATTCCATGGTGATTTTGGATGGCATAAAGCAGGCTGCTATCTAACGTAGAATAATAACTCCATTTACAATTTAGTGTCGCACAATCACACGAGTATTAGCTGGCTTTTCAAAACTTTTACGACGGTAGCAGATGTCAATCACTGAAACGTCACAAATATTATGTCGTAGAAAGCATATTGTAATCATCTGTGCTGTCAACATTTTGTTGAACTTAATATCTGTTTAGTATCATCGTGGGCTCTACTGTTGGTCGTTGAGTTCTCTGAAGTTGTTGTCAGTCTGCAAATATTGTTTCTGTTGCAACTGTCTCGTAGTGCTGTATCTGTTTATTTTTTCCTGACTAAATTCCTTCAACTGAATCGTTTGTGCTCTCAAGATATTTAACATTTGGCATAAGTTGATTTTGACTTGCTCTCTGTGTGTTTATGTGTTCATCGCTGCTGTACATCATTGAGATTCTTATATGACATCCAGTGTAAACCAGCAATGGAGTATGCCAACGGTATATATATTTATTTATTTATATATAAAATCTTCCTCTTTGCAGAATCATTTAAAGATCGTTAAAAGAGTGCGTTGTCTTACGATTTACGGGTACGACATATTCCATGCAATTAGCACTTATTCTTGGGACAAACAGGCACGCATGCATGAAGAGTCTCTTCCGAACCTCTCTTGACGTACTTCAGGACGTAACGTTATATAAAATAATGTCCCGGTTATAAATTTTAATAGTACAAACTGTAAGCGTGGTAAAGTTTTGGTTCAAGGTCACAATTAAATATTAACTTAAAAAGTTTTAGATAAGCGCATGCGTGAGCACTGCTTTGTTGTTTTCTCGCTTGCAGCGCCGCCTGCGCAAAATGACAACTCCTGAGCGTAGAGCATTTTGTGTTCTGCAATTTGCTTAAAGTGAATTTGTAATTTTAGTTCAACGTGCGTTTCTTGGAAGTTTATTTGTTATCCCCCATCTGGCAAAAACATTCGCCGATGGTATAGACCGTTGGATTGTTCGTAATTGTCCAGACGATAGAACTCTTTCGCTGGCCTCCACCGCTACGTAATTATATATATATACATATATATATATATATATATATATATATATATATATACACACACATACAAACATATATATAATCATCACCACCCCGCAAAATAAAAAGCGTTAAGCAAAATATTTTACAACCTTTAAAACCAAAAACTTCGATCAAAATGAAAGATTAAAATACATTTGTTCAAATACCTTAATTTATAGTCAAATATCATAACATTGCTAAGATGAAAGCAAAATAACGATGGAAAACAGTCATTACTTTCTAAGAGTAAAAAAAGGCATGATAAAAATAGTAAAATGTATTACAAATTAAGAATATTTTCATTGTGAGTTAGAGTTATAGCATTCTTAAGTCAACTCTTAAAATTTAAATGATAAGAAAAAGTAAAATTATTTCATTAATAAGATAATATTACGGAGAGGAAACACAGAACAGCTACTATACGACGGAACGTCTAAGATTTTTATGGACAACACGTCTCTTAGTTTCTTAACTTGTTATTGTAGTTATTAAATGTATTTTCTATTTGCAATGTTTAAATATGGCAGTAGTTTTAATTCACTTGTCTCAACTTATAAAATGGATATCTTTAGAGGCTGAAAAATTTCGTTGTTTCATTTTGCAATAAAAGCAATATCTACTGTTTTAACTTGAAACTGTTTCTGAAATTCGCCAAACTTTTATGTGGGGTAGTACTAAAAGCAATTGAGTAAATTTAATCATATACATTTAAGATATCCCTTAATGTGAGCAGCCAATGAACAGGTCGCATGTGCTGCTTAACTTATAAGAGGGTATGAAGTACATCCTGGAGATAAGTGAATCCAAAAATTATTCCATTCCCTAGCTATGGCCACTATAATGATTAAAATAATTATATCATTCTTTTCCAATTTTAGCTCTTTTAAGCGTTCTTGAAAACTGACAAAAATTCACACATTTGCCACGACTGTATGTTACAAAAATTTCACCTGCATTACAAATGTATATTTTTACTACTAAAAATAGTCCTATTCATTATTCAATATGAAAAAAAAATATTTCAAACATGTCACTAAATTCTTAAAAATACACCAGATATTGTATGGAGTAATTTATTCAAAAGTAGTGTTAGTAACAGTCTTCTATCTTAATAACGTTTAAGAAGCTGGGTTACTCTCTGACTATGAGGCTCTTAGTTAAAATATTAAAATTTACATTTTGAAAGTTATAGTTTTTGAAAAAAATAATTTTTATAATTGTTTTAATACAAACCAAAGTTTTATAATATACAAAATGTAATCATGTATATATAATCACAATTTTGTCTAACATGTATAAAATTAAAAATATTTTTTCTGCTCTATAAAGTAACAAAATATACCTTCATAATAACGAACATTTTTATCTATAGAGAAGAAAAATCTAAGAATAACAAATACTTTGGAAGAAAACTACAAAATTAAAACAACAAAAAATATATGTACTAAATGGAACCTCAAATTGCACAAATTCTGTGACTACTATTTTCCAGAAAAAAAGTATAAACTAAAAAAAAGTAAGTGCCCTTAAAAATGTATGACTGTAGTAAAAGTGATAGTAATAGTGATCTTAGACACTTTTGTACTTTGACCATATAAGTTAAATTTAATACAAATTTTAATACATCATGCCAAAGAATAAAAGATATGTACCTTGGTCGCATGAAATTCAACAAAATAGTTTCTTCGATATTATTTCATTAAAAAGTAAACATAACACTGATTGAATATAAGTTAAAGACTATTGATACAATATGCATAGACGATATCAACATTGCCAACACTATGCAATGAAATGCACATACAATTATCTGTTATTTAAAACAATTATTGTATTATGGTTCAGATACACATAAACATAGTAATAATGCCAGACTATTTTATTATGTTGAGCACCAAATATGAAACAAAATTTAGTGAATCAGTTGTTTTAATTACCTATGCTTAGTCTCAAACTGTTCACATAAGAAACTACGCCCAAGTCTTCTGGTATCGTAAAGGAATTTGAGAATATCAAAATTATAGTCCCTGTTTAAAAAATGTGCGAAGTAAGTTTACTCAACTTATGATGATAAACGTGAAATGTCTTTTCCAGAAAGTATTTAAAATATTTTAAATTCACTATTGGACTTTATAATACAAAGAAATATTTTTGGCTTCACCATTAGAAGCATAAGACTGACCCAAGACTGGTATAAATTGACTATGAATATCTTATGTCAAAACTTATTACTTAAAAACTTGGATACTCGGATTATAATCAAGATTTCAGTGATTCAAAAATGTTCAGGCTTAAATACTAACATTGAGTTGGTTAAATATATACTAATAATAAAACAGTTTGAGACAAAAAGTCTTGCATTGGATAAAATGATGAAAAAACTGTTACACTAGCTTTCATATTAACTCAAATATATAGTCCTTGAACATTTGTGTTTTCCTGTTGTCTGTTTGTTCGAGAAATTAATGTAAAACTACTTGACAGATTTTGATAAACTTTTTAATTATAAAGGTCATGGCAAACTTAAAAATTAGGCTACATAAAGTAACAGAATTCCAACCCTAATGGGGTGATAAAGGGGTAAATATGATTTTAAGATATTTAATTATCTCTCTGAAACTAGTCAAGCTAAAGAAAATATATTCGGTACCAATAATAAACTTGCGAAGGAATCCCATATAATTTTCTTTTGTGAAAATCAACCTACTTAGGTGTTAAAAGGGGATAAGAATGTTTTAAAAATGAATAACAGTATCACCAAATTTAATTAAGCGTAATACATTATATTGGTATCAATATTAAATATACGAATAAAAACAACCAACATTTTTTTTATTTTGCGCAATCAAATCCTTAGGGGTGAAAAAGGGGTGAAGTATGTTTTTAAAAATAGTGATTATGTTTTAGAATTTAATTAAGCGTAAAAAATGATAATGGGTTCCAATAATAACAATACAAAAACTACAACCCAAAACTTTTTTTTTAAAGTATAACTTCTAAGGGGTGAAAAAGAGTTAAGTTTGTTTTTAAGAATAATAGTTATATCTCTGAACTAAATTAAGCGCAATAAATTTTATTGGATACCAATAATAAACGTATGGAATCAACCAAACACAATGTTACCATTTTGCGAAATTAAGAGGTTTGTGTGGTTTTAAAACAAACAAAAAAACTGACACTGCAAATTCAATTATAAGAAGTTAGAAACTGAATAAAAAAATTGTATCTAGAGTTACGTATTGCTTTTACTTTAGCGTTTATTAAAATTGGTCTTTTAATGTGGATGAAAACGGGTAAATTTCGTTTTTTTAAACGTATCTTCATAACTACTTAAGTAAGACATAAATTATTGATATAAATAATAAACCATTAAATAATTATTCAATTTATTTGCACGAATCCTTCCCTTAGGGCGGTAAAAAGGTTTAGTTTGGTTCAAAGAAAAAAATGCATCTTTCTGTAAGTATTCCAACTAAGGGTGAGAAATTAGGTATAAAAGTTAACGCATAAAGTTAAAAGTTGTATTATTTAGGTTTTTTAGATTTCGTTATTCAAGGGTGTGAAAAGAGAATACGTTTGGTTTTTTTAATTGTCTACCATACATACTTTTCTTTCAATGGTATTATTTTTAGGAATACTCCGAAACAGTTCGAGCGAAGCCACGGGTTCTTAGCTATTACTAAAGAAACTTGATAACTAGCCGATACTTCGTCTTCGCCAAATATATTATAAACCCATCTTAGTCAGCCAGTTAGGAATATTCCTATTAAGTTTCAATAATAATTTAAAAAATATATTATTACGTAAATAAACTGTTGGTAACCATGGAAACCTTGCCTTTGTACCTTACAATGCAGCTACCAGGTGAACTATACTGTAAAATTACATAATGGAAAGAATTTAAAGCTTAAAATAAAGTTTTTACAATTATTATGATCCAAATAGTTTTAATATAAACAGTATTTAAAGTAGACAATGTTAATTTAGTGTAATAAAATTTAAAAAGTATTACTGTCCATAGACTAAGCATTGCAAAGAGCTTGTTTTTACAAAGCGGTATAAATGAGCAAAACATGTTCAATTAAAGTTATACACTTTTCATGCTGTCATTAAAAATGAAAAATTTAATTCGGTGTTTATTCTGCATGCCTGTAGGCGAAAAGTCGTCAATGTTATAAACCACAAAATAAAACAATTTAATTTAAAAATTAACTAATTACGATAACATATTTTATATAATAAAAAACAAAGACTTTTTTGCTTAATTTTTTATTCGTGAAAATTCTACTGTTTGTTTTCTTTGCTCTATTTACTTTTAATAATAGAAACATATAATTTTATATAAAAAGTATCAATACAACAAAATGTATACAATCCTTCTAAGATTACGTTCATTTATGTTTTTACCAGCATTTTTTTTAACTGAAAACAATTTTTTTTTAAAACAATATGACGCGAACGTCCCCACACTTGGTGTGACAATTCTCCTATGACGCGAACATGTGCCTGTCTATGACTATTACAACTGCGTTTGACACAGCTAACACGTCACAATTACTTATATTTGAGTAATTACAGATGATATTACGGAGTAGTGTATGTTAAGGGTAATGTATGTTAACTAGCTGTCAAAGTATGGTGGTTGGCTGTACTCGTGTATGGTTAGTACCAAAACTAAAAACATTTAATAATTAAAGCAATCTCAAATTATTAATGTACCTATATTATTGATATTAAAATTTCAACACATAGATATGTACAACACTTGAACTGAAAACTCATGATCTGAATAAGTTTTACTAGAAAGATTAGGTTTAGATTATCCTAACGTTGTACCAGCTTTTAAATAACCTACCAAATACAGATAGCCAGAAATGAAAGAATTCGGGTCCAGTTTTGATACTACACCGTCATTACTGAATTCTCAAGGTTTGAAACTACCGGTACTAGCTCTATTTGTGGTAGATCATGTTCTTCGGCCTCACAGGACTTCCGGGTAGATCGGTGCTTGGTCGCAGGAACTTGTAGAAAGGGACGCTGCAATAGAGTTCTAATCCACTACGACTGCCGTAGGCTACGACTCAGTGACTGGATCGGCGACACCAAAATGGTCCTGAAAAACGTGGTACAAGGAAAGTTCTCACCACGAGATGGCAGGAATCAGACGTAGAAGTCGCGATGCTGGAAGCACTCGCGAAACACCTCGTATGTCGTGTTAAGGCGTATACCCTGTATTATGATGTAGATGAACTCAGATTTCTCCTATCTGAATACTCTGTTAACACTATAGTATATAACTATCGTAGCGGACACGATCTTCTTGTTTCCTTTGCAGGCACCATGTTTTTGGCGACACATCGCAAGGGAAAACGTCTTCTCTCGAACATGGGGTCTTAGAATTCCCTCTATTCCTTCCTTTTCAACCTCCACTTCCCAGGATTGTTGTAGCAACCAGCGAGCTGGCAACTAGCAGGAAGAATACTCAGCAGTTGTAGTAAAATCCAATGTACTGTAATTAAACCTGTGTTTAACTCATGTAAAGATTGCAGAAAAATGAATAGGCGTCCAAAGAATAATAAATGAAGACAATAAATTATTAAACTGCTGCAATTTCCAAAGACTAAACATACTGGCTTGCCTTAGCTATCCCTATTAGTGTGATTGCTGGTACATCTTATAATACAAATGCATATTTAAATATAATAATTAATTTACAATAAACATGAGATAATGAAATCAACCTGTAAACGGGTGACTGTTTACAACAATAATCTGAAAGAAATTCATTAAGCTCCATTTCGTTTATCAACATGGCAGAATGCTTGATCAAATGCATTTATAATTATTATGTTCAACAGTTATGTGTTTAAAAATGATTAATATTGATCTGCATTGTTAAAATATTTTGGTTGCTAAGCAGATAACACTACTTTTTTCAAAAATTTTGATATTTAAGGAAATTCCTAATCAAAATAACTGCAACTTGCACTGGTTAAAAAATTATCACGTCAAAATGTAATGTAAAATATTTCGGAGAAATATAAAAAAAATTATTATTACTATAGTGCAGACGAAAGTCTTACATAGAAAGACATAACATATCAGAACTGAAATTTAAAAATACTAATTCTGTATTCACCAAAGCCTGTGAACCGATACTTATAGACATATCCTGCGGAAGAGTTGAAAAACATTCACAATTCAATTGAAAAAATAAGCAGGAAGTAAAAATGATTGATTTGTAAAATTAAATGAAGAAAACGATCAGAAACAGTTATAACCAGAACGAATGTAAAACATTAGTGTACAACAACAATGCTAACTCAAAAATCACTTCTGAAATAGGTAAACAGCTGGTATTCATATTATACCAGAAAACCTAACCAAGTGTTACTATAAAAGCCCTTATACATATCGTGTGAAAATTTATAAATAAATCTATGTTGGATTAAGAGTACTCGTACTAAAAATAAATGCAGTACATTGTTAGAAATTACAGTAATTTTACAGAATTTTCAACGAACAATTTAACGCAAATAAAAAAAGAGCTCTTCATAATTTCACATAGCTGAATCTTGTATAAAGTACGCCGTATTTGTACTTGCCTGTTATATATTTCCTTCTAAACAAAGGTCAACACATGCGTGGACAAAAGAAGTGAGCTCTTACCATAAGACTTAATCAGTTATTGAAAATTTTGATAATATTTCAAGGATATTCTTTTGGAATCAAACTAACAGTAAGTAAACTGAGTCACTGTAAATTTACGAAGATCCCTGGGTTATTTGAATCCAGCGTTCTTCGTAAATTGAAGGTGAAAATTTTTAACAGTGTACGTAGACACAAATTTTTTTTAATTTTTCATACCTGCACCGTAACAAATTTTTGTACGCTTGCAAGGAAAATGTTTGGAAACCATTTGTCAAAATATTTAACTGTTATGTTACGAGTAACTTATAGTTCATTTTATAACATAAACATGTGGCAAAAATATTGGTTTGCTGTTAACGCCATGATTGTTCTTGGTAGATAAACCTCTAAATCGTCTTGTTTAGATAAACCATTAGTAATGTGCTGTATATTTTCAAATGCCCTTCTTGTTCATTAAAAAAAAATATTCAAACTACTAATTTCTAAGCACATTCTTAGCATAGATACAGCTGTCCTGAAAATCCTCGCACCTCCACTAATCCGCTCGTATTTCTTCAAACACTTGAAGACCCGAGCTTAAGGTTTAAATGCAATCTACTCATGTCCTATTTGAGATGAGTTATCGCCAAATAAAACTATGTGTGGCAGAAGATTCGAGCTACTAGGTCGTTTTAAAAATATCTACAAGTTAATTTTAACTTAGATTTAAATAAAAAAACTAATACAGCATTTAACAATATTTGAGAGTGAATCAAATAATAAATGAACTGTAGTAAATATAGTACATTTAACCATCAATATCCTTGCGATTTTTTAAACTATAATTAAAAGTTTAAAATATGTCATTACTCACATGTTTGTTTACAAACCTTTTGCAACTCGGATATTATTCTAATCAATAAAATTAGGATACAAAATACTATATTATAAATTTATGGTATAGTATAATATAGATACTATCAAATTTGGATACAAAATAAATGAAAATCGATTAGTTATAATTCCTTTTACTTTTTTATCTGTATACAATGTAAAAACGTTAATGCTGGCTGCATTCAAACCGAAGCAAACTAAGGCCTACTGAAACTGTTTATAAATGTGTTGATGAATAGACAAATTAATAACGTTGAACCAAGTTTAATAAACGATTGGTAATTAATAAAATTAATATTGAATAATTCAAAATTTAAAAAGAGTATCAGTGATTTCTACCAGAGGTTTAAAACCAAAAGATTACTAAACTAATTTACTGATGATCTTAATCTTTTGGTGGGACGTGTCTCTCCTAAAAGCTCATTGCTATCCTAAAGTATTAAACGATAGCTACAAGTGTTTGTAAAAAAGCTACAGTGTGATTGCTACCGACCAATGGTGGCGGAGAGCGAGTAGTCATGTCAATGAGCACAAACTGTCGAGCTGGAGGTCACAGGAGTGGCAGACGTCTCTGAGGTCACACGGTCTGGTGAGTCAGTTGTCGCTTCCTAAGTTACGTCCGCGAGGTACTGCTACATGTATGAAATGCATAAAACATTTTTTCTCTTTCTCATTTATTGTTTATAGTCATAGTAATAGATACTTTAAAAAAAACTGTCTCAATTCCTATTAAAACTCCGTGCAGATTCATTCAGTATTAAATACATAGCCATACAAAAAAAATTTTGTGCCTGCAATTTTTAAACTGATTTCAACTCTAATTCTGATGTTGGTTTCAAATTTGAAAACCATGTTTCTCTATCAGCTCTACTTTTTCAGATTTAGCTAAATCATGGAATATATTACTATTCAACTACTTTAGTGTTTGTTAAGATAAATATTTTTTTGGGGTGGATTGGTTCCCACTTTTTTCTTCCTTCTTTCATATACTGCAGTCAGCTGATTATAAACGTAACAGAAGAGTCCTTACTGCAGTGAAACACTACTCGTAACCATACAGGCCATTTCGTTGTTTGAATGAATCTTGTGACGAGGAAGAATGATTTAAAAACTGTTTTGTGGACAAAAGCCATTGCTTGTTTATAACGTATGTCAAGAATGGACATGAAAGATGATTGCACAAACACACAGAAAAAAATGCAAGCACCGGCTTATGTAAAATGTTAAATGCAGAGAGGGCAAGGAAGGAAGTAGTCAAAAACTATCACAACACATACGAACACAGTGACGAGACAGTTGCAACAAGGGCAGTAAATACAGACAAAAAACGACCTTCGACAACACAACGAATACCTGTGCTGTCTATAATCATTTATTTTGACATCGGCTGATATTGGCTTTTTTCCCTTTTGTGTGTGTGTGTGTGTCAATCTCTTTGTCTGTCTTTAGTTTACTCTACGACACACAGTGGCGAATGTCCCAAAAAATGTTTTTAAATTATGCAAGCAATTTTTAATTTTATGTGTGTCTATATAAGCACTGAAAATACACAAAACCGTAGTAAAAATCACAGCATAATTTTGTCACATTGATAAAACAATCTTGTAGGATTTAGAAACAAAACTTTAAGAGACATACAATGCATTTAAAGAGCATTCAAATGACAGAAATGTTGTTATGTTGTCTACTGTCCGACCCGAACATTATTGCAGCTAGACCCACTGGCTGATCGCTCTTCAGAACGTCTTGGCTCGTCGTTACCCACATACGTGACGGCCCGGCTGCCTGCTGTCAACACAACTTTACAAAAATTATTACCGAATAATGCAAGGCATAATGAGCATGACTCGCAGTACAAAAGTAACAAATGCAAGAAATTATTACAGCTAATAACTGAGGTTGTATGCGTGTCACTCTCCTTTATCCGTAATCAATCTTCAGGTATCAATAAATTTTGTTCCGAATAATGCGAACTCTCAGATAAAGTGGAATAAATAGTAAGGGATATTTAGTAAAGAAATGTAACATTCAGATATAATTTTATATGAGCCTTTTTCGGATTTGCTTGTTTGTAATTTGGTAATGTATGGTTAGGGAGGTTAAAGTTTGTATGTGTTCATTTACCAATTGCTTCAAATTTTGTATAACTTCGAAAGATTGCTGAATGTTAGATTTAATTATGATATTTGTTTATGAATATGTAGCTATCATAACAGGTTTTTAATAAATAAAGTACTGGTATTATAATGTATGCTTACAAATTATCGTAAAAATAGTTTTTAAATTAAGTAAAATTTTATTTACATAACAGTTATATAATGTCAGTAATATAAGGCTGTATATATTAGAGTTAAAAAAAACTCTGTATTTAAACTGCAGGTTTTTTTGTAACTGTTTTAATTACGTCAAATACAAATATTACAAAATTTGGCTTCCCCCAATACATAAACGCAAGTATTTTTTTAAAATAATATCATTGTTTACAGCTATTTTCAATATTAATTTTCAATTGCTGAAAGTTATTTTCAAAATAATTATTTTTTACATTTTTATCTTACATCATAAATACTTTATTTAATGTTTATTTTTTATGCATTTTGTAAGGCTTAAAAAAGAAAAAAAACAAATTCACAAACTGTCGTAATTTTTGTTTTTAAGACCAAATTTATACGTGTAAAAATATTTACAGCGGTTGGATTTTTATTTCCTTTTAGGTTTTGAAAACAATTGAGATTGTATTATTTTATTTTATATTTTGATGAAACTATTTCTAGTAAAAAAATACCTCCAGCAAGAATACGGTTATTTGTTTCGGAAACCACAGTTAGTAAAGAATGTTACACACACGAACAGCAGTTCAGAGAAATATTTCTTATCGCCTTTATTTCGTTTAGTATAAACATTTTGCTAATCAGACGTCAAAAAAATTTGGGGAGTAGTTTTTGTATTTCATAAAAATGTTAAACTTTTAATGGATACCTTAACTTATAAAGGTTTCTGGAACAAACAGGACCACTTTTAGATAATCGCAGGTCAATATAGCGATGGCGTTAAAGTGGATTACCGCTTATATTGAAATCCGTCGGCAAAAATTCTTCTTCTGTGTCACAGCTAATTTATTTTCTCAGTTGAGGCGTGTACAGGAGCATTACGAAAGTTTTTCGTTTGTAGCCCGAATTTTGAGAATCCTTTCAAGGTCTTCTCTTTCGTCACGAGTTTTTTTGATTGGCTGAGTACTTTGGAAGGTGAGTCGCTCCAACTGTGCGTGTTTCTGTCGAACCACGTGATGGTTTCGAAAAACCCAAAAACTAGTTTTCGTCGTCGGTGTGGAACGGGAGGACTGGCTCGGAGAGTTGGAAAGAGGTGGGCGGGAGGATTGCCGAGGAGGGGAACCGCGGCAAGAGGCCAGAGCAGGACTCTCGAGAGCCATCGAGTTGACTAACAGTGCTACGTGTAGCACAACTCGCCGCTCGAGTCGACGTACTGTCATGGCGGTAGACCATACCATGAATAATTCATTGCTGGGACCACGATCATTGCCTTGACTTTTTCCCCCCCGCCCGGCTAGACTCTACCCTGGTATACACAAGCGAGCCACTTCAATGCGCTCACTGAGCCTCCTCATGGACGTCCTTGGATACACAATTTTTTAACTTTGAAAGGTATAATTCACTGCTGTGAAGCTTTTTGGAGTTCCGTATATAGAATTTTTGGAATGGGTTGAACAGATGTTAATATGGACATTATCTTGAAAACAGCAATTTAAAAAATACTGCAGTAAGAAATTCTGATTACAAATAATAGCAACCTTCCTGAAGGAGTTCGCTACACGTAAAATCGTTTTGTTATCAAGATGATATAAATTAAGAAGAATTTTAATGCAATGATATGATATGAGAAAGCACGAAGGTGACACAAGCTTACTCGTGGATGCACACAGACAAACTGGCCCCGTATGTACTTGAAAAAAATCTCTATAAATCCAATTAAACTTTAAATGTTAATTTCTTGTAAGTAAAACCTGTTCAAAGATATGTGAGATGACATGTTTAAAAAAAAAAATCTTGATAAAAATGAAAAAATGTATCAAGAAAATGAGAAATAATATTTATTTTTGCTTTCTATCCTTAAAATTATCAAAAACATTTGGGCGTGATGACTTAACGGAACCGAAATTTTCTTTTTCAGCTGCCTTAGAGGAAACTGAATAATTTCTCTAAATTTCTGAAATTTTTACTATTAAATACTTTTTTGTAATTTTTCTTCCTTTTATCTAATGCATTTTCATTACCTTTTTAATACATTTCTTGCAAATTATTTTCTTGCACCACCAGGTTTTCCTTAAGATCCATACTTTTTTTTTCAATATTTTCCGAACATTATAACTTTGACAATTACCATATCTTGAAGCATTCGATTTGGATAGTGTCATGTGATAATTTTTAACTGGCTCGTACATAGGCCTCTCATTTTCTTCCTGTGAGTTACATTTTTCAATTCTTCTCCTTCTTCTCAGTTTAATCTTTTAAAATTATATTTTTTCTTTACATGTTTTTTAGATATTTGGTTTCGCGTATTGAAAATTTAACAATTTTTGTAACTTTAATGGTAAAAAACCTTGGCAATGCTTTCTCGACTTCTTCACATAAATATAACATTCCAGATTACCACCGTTATCCATTATTTTCATCACTCTTTTTAAAATATTTTTATCTCTTTCATTTACTTTCTTTTGCTTCGGCAAGAGGGATTCTATTTTTTAGATATTGTCAGTGAAATAATAATTAAATACCTTAGGTATACTTTTATTCCAAAAATTGCTTAAAGCTTCTTAAACAGTAAAAATATTTTTTATAATATAATTTTTTTAAATTAAAGCAAAGCAACTACGCCGCATAAGAAAATAGATGAAAATATTTCACATGATTTTATCTTAAATTTCTAGCTTTATTATAAGGCTACAACCCAATTTTTTAAATCTAGGACGCTTATAGACTTTTCAACACAAAAATATACAATAAATATTAATTATTTTTAAATCTTTGGCAAGGAGTTAAAAATGAGAATATTAATTCCTAAAATAATTTTTTCATAGGAGAGAATGATTTCAAACAGTTTTATTGACATAGGCCATTGCTGGTTTTACACTGTTGTTCATAAAAAAACTCAAGAATGGACAACAAATATGAATACCTTATAAAAGGAGACAAATCTGAAGTCAAATGTTTACGGGCCTGGACAGCAGAGATAATTCCGTGTAGTGTAAATTATTAAACTATTGCCAATTACAGCACAGACGAACACAATTGTTTGGCAACGTCGAGTTGACAACAGTTCCCGAAACGTAGCCACTTCTCAGTCACAGGAAGCCTGCTGTGTTCATGCGTGCAGTCGTCGTGGTATTTACCATATTGTCTGATCAGTTTCATCGTTGGACTCGTCTATGCGTCCTTGTGAAGTCCAAGGTTGTTTACCACTTTTTTATGTATTTACTGTTCTTGTTGTAATTTTCCCTGTGAATCATTGTGCGAATAAACACTCTTACCTTTACGTTTACTTTTAAGCTGGTCACACACATAATCAGACAAGACACGGCGTTCCACTGCAAGATGCCGTACGACAGCTTAACACCGTATTTCCGTTTCGGTATTTCTTCCCACATTCTTGAATAAAATTGTTGTCGTGATACTCCTAAAAAATTTGGATTATACAAAAATTGGTCTTTCCTGTACAAAACACTACTAATTGTTCTGCATCAAGCCCCGTGGTGAGAAAAACATCAGTTAAAATACTTCGCAAGTGAATTAAAGTAACGATGATAAAATAGCATTTGACTAGTCAGCTATAATAACACCAATTAAGTGTAAATGAGGTCATGCACACTACGACATGCCTTTGTTGACAAATGGTTTTTAAACTCGCGCTGCGCAGAACACTGCAGCCGTCATACAGTCTGCTCGCGCCTCGTGTCTGATCGTGACAGTTTTGTGGCGTCGTGCCGCGACTGACTGTGTGCATTGCTGTTATGTAAATGCACGGGAGTCAACTACTATTGGACAAAATGCCACGTCGTGTCGTGTCGTGTCTCATTCTGAGAGTGCGATACCTCTCCCGACCTCTCAGGTATGTCCCATTGCGTATTACCGTCTCTAATTAGCTCGCCGTCAGCAAGAAGTTAATACCAAATAAAAAGATTCAATTAATTAATTGGCTCGTGTTTAGAGTAACCAGAGAGTAGAATTTGGAATGATAACACTCGAACTGCTATCGTGTTGAGGTATTTTATACTTGGGATATTTTCGCAATTCCCAAACATGCATAATTTTGATGTGGCAATACTTTTGTCGTTGACTAAAACCCTTCTGCCTCTATTGTTTTCCTTACTGACTTATCTACTAACAATACATTTATTTTATAAAAGAGCAGTCTGCTATCTTCAAAGTAAAAAAAAAACACGTAAAATAAAATGAAATCAAATGAATAGAAGAGAATTTGAATTATATAGGCACCTCTAGGTGTGTCAGATTTTATTTTTGTAAATTGGAGATTGATTTTACAGCATATCTAATACCCTGTAAAAAAAGTTTACTTTCACAAGGGTAATCCTTGGAAATTCGGTTGCCAGCGATATCAATCGTAAATTTTCCAGACAGGGCTTTGTACCATTTGCAATTTTACAAAGCCCTGCCTTGCAGTTTTACAAGTGATATCGTTGCCAGCTGGGTTTGCAAGGATTGTCTTTATAAAATTGCAAAAAAATTACAGTTTAAACTCTAGTAAATTTATCAAAAACATTATTTTATTTGCTTGCAAACAATCTGATCAAGCCAAATAAATATTAAACATATTTCAATACACAAATTAGCTTGGTACATTTTTAAATTTCCCGAATTTTTTTTTTTTCATTTTAATATATGATCAGAAAATTCATCGTCCGCATAGACCACGTGTTCGAGACACTGAATTGGGTAGTGATCCTTGTTTACAGTGCAACAAAAACAAATTTTTTTTCTCTCTCCCTTTAGGGCAAGTCTTGTTCAATCAACCGGAGTTGTTGAGAGTTCGGGCCACTCACATGCCACCAAGGAGACCATCACAAGTTCTACGCAACTGAATCATATGCTGTCTGTCCGGACAGAAGGCAGCAGCGAACTAGCAGAAGACGCCGTGATATTTGTGTGCAAGCATGTGGAGTTCCGCCTGTTACCAGAAAATTACGCGAATTTTGCACGTCTCTAATGATCACAGGCGCGGGGGCTGGAAGTTTTCAAAATCTTTACGGAAGGAGGAGGGATGAAGGGGGTGGAGTGTCGGAAAGAAAACTCCACAGCAGCCGCGGAACAAAAGACAGCAGCCTGCAGAAAGGAGGGCCGCGCACGCGAAGGCGCAAGAGGGGCGGGCGATATTTCAAGAGTTTTCTTGAGCCGGGGCCCCACGCGAGCGCAACAAAAGACTTCTCTCCCCGTCCAGGGTGGAGGGGGGGTGGGGGTGGAAGGGACTGATGAGGGGCGGGAAGGGGGTTGGTTTTGCAGGCACGAAGCGCTCCGCTGGAATTATGAGGCGACGCCTCCTTATCTTTTCGCGTTATTTCCCTCGCGCCGGTCCAAAATGTTCCATCAACCCGCGACGAGGCGCGGCAACAATGGATCTCCGCGTATGAGCATTTTCGGCGTGGCGCCTGGTTTCCAGGGTAAGAACATTAAACATCCCGTCGTCGCGTGCCTCCTCCTCCCACCTGCTCCTTACCACCCCCTCCCCCCCTCCCCCTTCTTGCCCCAGCACCAACACGCCCATTGTTACATTGCTGCATTGTTGCGCCGGACGGGCATTGTTGCTCGCCGGCGAAAACTAGCTAACAATTTCGGGGAAGAACGCGGGAAGAAGAGGGCATTTCTCGTCGGAATGCGATGTAGGGGAAGATGGCTGCCGCGTAAACAGCACGCGAAGTTCCGCAACGCATCGCGGTCATGCAAGCTGTCAGCTGTTCAATTTTCTCAATATTAACGACAGGCTACGAGTGTTGATAGGTCGTTCCGTCAAACGACGCTCCTGTCTAGGAATCGATTGCTGCAGAGGCCTTGCCATCACGTAAGACTTCTTCCTGTGGCATTATTCCACGCCTGAAAGGTTGGCAGTCCATGGGGCACGGAAGGTCAACATGCTGCCTATCTTCCAGGGAACCTTTATGCGTTTCTCAATGTTTTATTTATGAAGATATTTTACATTTAGTCGCCCATGATATCAAGGGATAGGCTTAATAGGCTGGTACTTAGCAAAAAACGCAATGTCAATGCAATAACTGCTGGACATCTTCGAGAGTAAATACTGTTTTTATTACCTATTAAACAATTATGTTTAGCTATATATATATATAAACTGACTGCAAGATTGGGAACTTAAATTTTGCGGTTTCTTCCACACTGGCTCGTCCAAATCATTGCGGTCAATGGGCTACAGAATATCTCAAATTTAGCTAAGCCATTTATAAAATTGTTCTACCAACTGAAATGATAACTTTAGGCACGTAACTAAAATTTTTGCCAAAAAAAAAGTAGTTTCTCTCCACACTGCTGTTGTATCTCTTGACTTAAGTAGCTAATAATCATCGGTACAAAAATCTTTTTAATTAATTTTAACATGAGAGGTTTATTCGTAATCTATGGACGTTGTTACTCATAAACTAAGTACAAGCAAGATAATGATTTCACCTGAAAATATAATAATTACATGTTAAGACTAGTTGAAGTTCCCGCGCTTCGCTTCAGATGTCTGCAGGCAGAGAACTCTCACACAGCTCTCACACATGCTCCTACTCTTGGGTACGCCACTGCCGCACCTTGAATGAAAAATCAACCAATGCAATGCCCGTTGGCATGGAGACGCAGAATGCAATAATGCAACAACCTTTGCCATGGATTCAAAGAAAGCATCAACAATACAACATAAAAATTTCATAAAGAAGTATCAAAATTCTGCAAATATAGATATTTCCGTAATGAAAAGTACCCTATGTCCTCTTACAGGACATTAAGGAATCACATAACAAATTTCAAGAAAATCCATTCAGATGTTAACAAAAATACACACACACAAATTTTCACAATTATAATATTTGTAAGTAATAACCATTTATTACAATAAATACGTGAGATACCTATAATTAGATAGGTAGCTGAAATTTTAACTTGTAAATAAATAAAAAGGGACCTAAGAAGCTGAGCAACATTATTTTTCTCTACGACACTCACCGTCGTAATTTTCGACCGGAAACCCTGCGAGTTTCCTATCAATCGGTAGCACTGGAACTTGCCTATCTACTGGAAACGCTGGGATTTTCCGATCGATCGGTAGCACTGGTAGGTTCCCATCTACCTGTAGCGCTGTGAGGTTCCCATTAATTGGTAGCTCTGGGAGGTGCCCATCGATTGGTAGCGCTGGGAGGTTCCCATCGATTGGTAGAGCTGGGAGGTTCCCATCGACCTATAGCACTGGGAGGTTCCCATCAATTAGTAGCGCTGGGAGGTGCCCATCGATTGGTAGCGCTGGGAGGTTCCCATCGATTGGTAGCGCTGGGAGGTTCCCATCGACCTATAGCACTGGGAGGTTCCCATCAATTAGTAGCGCTGGGAGGTGCCCATCGATTGGTAGAGCTGGGAGGTTCCCATCGACCTATAGCACTGGGAGGTTCCCATCAATTAGTAGCGCTGGGAGGTTCCCATCGATTGGTAGAGCTGGGAGGTTCCCATCGACCTATAGCACTGGGAGGTTCCCATCAATTAGTAGCGCTGGGAGGTTCCCATCGATTGGTAGCGCTGGGAGGTGCCCATCGATTGGTAGCGCTGGGAGGTTCCCATCGATTGGTAGCGCTGGGAGGTGCCCATCGATTGGTAGCGCTGGGAGGTGCCCATCGATTGGTAGCGCTGGGAGGTTCCCATCGATTGGTAGCGCTGGGAGGTGCCCATCGATCGCCAATCGATAAGTCTCGCTCTATGGTTGGAAGCTCCGGCAACTGGTGACTACTCCGTCGGCCAGAGACCCAAGGCTCCCGGCGCTGGAGCTTCGATGAGGCTCGACGGCTGCAGGCAGAGACCAACGACCGAGGAGTCCCTCAAGACCCCGTGACTGTAGGCTGTCTTCAAATGTGTGTGTGTGGCAGCCGAGTATCTACCAATGTTAGTGTAATGTTACACTTACATCTGTTGGTGTATTGATATTCTTGTTATTCATGCTCTCTTAACTGTAAAACTATATTTTCTATCGTTTCATAAATTTTTCATGTTAGTGAATTCTGACTTCGTTTAATGCAATTTTTACTACAACATTTTATCCATTTTACTGCAATTTTTTATAAATTTACACACGTGATGAATATTTAAAATTGTTCTTCTTTAAAGTTGGTTCTTTAAACTTAAGCTTGTTAATACACGTGGTTTATTTATAAGCTATTTTGTTTTATTCATCTATATTTTATGATTAATCAAACTATCGTATTGAATCTAGTGAACTGAAGGTGAAATGATAGAACCCACGACCTATTGACCTTATTTATATTATTTTCATTTTAAAATTTTTAGTCAAGGTTTAAGACTTCTTTAGAAAAAAAATAACTATTTACAGCCATGCCACAACTGGGAAAACACGTGTAAACCCCGCATTGCAAGCTGACGTGCGTCAAACTACGCTACGAAGTTCAGCCCCTGTACCATCGAGTACACAAATACGGTAAATCACTAAATAACGGGAATCTACTGCTATAAATATGTGTTCAACTAAATCCATTAAAAAGAACGTATTTTCAGAATTTGTGAAATTTTGTTTATATGTATGTTTGTTTTATGCTGTTTTTATTTACTTTGACGATTATTACATATGCACTTTTACAGTGAAGTGTGTTGAAAACTTCATTATAGTAAAAACAATTTTACTTTAATTGTAGCTTTTAACGTATGTATATTTCCACACAAAAAAATTTTATATGTAATTTAATCGTTAGCTATTTTAATTAAGTTATATATCCACGTAATTTGACCAGAGATTTTGGTTAAATATTTGGTTTTCTAGAAATATTTTAATTCAATTACACAAAAAATGCTTTTTTTAGAAACACTACACGATAAAAATGTGAAATTTAAAAGCATCAATTTGCAAATTATGTAATTTTAAAAACGTTTTACTGTGCATATTTAGACCTAAAGGAGGATGCAACATGTGCACCGAAATGCAGTTTTGTGGTGCACTGCCTTGAATATAAAAAGGGGGGTTATTTTATTTGAGGTCATTACTTTACATTTATGTTAAATTGTGTTATACTTATATACTTTTTGATTGGTTTAAATGTCACCATATTAAAATAACATATTTCTCCAATTTTTGCGTAATTATTTGCCAAAGCTACATTTTTATTTTTCTGACACGTGATAAATGAAACATTTCAGTTTTAAAGTCAAATCCCCTAGCTACTTCAATGCATGGTTTCAATTTATTTCGGACTTTTTTAAATTTTACTTATGCATTAAAATGTTGATTTTTTAATTTATTTAACTTTTTCCGCTAAGTAACATAAATTAACTTTCTCTGAAAGAAATTATAGCAATATCACGAAGTAACTAGATGGATTGCCTTCAAAACTAAAAATTTTCACTTCTGTTATCCGTTTCAATCTCATTATTTGTAAGAATTGAACCTTACTTTGGCAACTAATTATTCAAAACGTGTGCAGTGTTTATGATTTAAATTAAGAAAAAGGTAACCCACTCAAATAGTAAGTAGAGTTGAAAAGGGTTTTTAACGTTTATATGAAATTTAAACCTAAAATAATCCGTTATTTTGCACTGATTTATCGCATCAGGGCTACTGATCTAATTGATGAACTCCTTCTAACAATGTACGGCTACTAACGTAGACTATGGTTTGCACAAATTAATTTTATTTTTAGATTTTTAACGCAGCGCTGGTAGTTATAACACCCGTATGCGAGGGAAATTGGCCCGCCAATTTATTGTGCATTAATAATTTCGCTGCCCGAATAACTAACCCAAGGCAAAAGTATTGGTTCCATAAGGTGTTCGCCAAGACATTTGATATCACTCTGGGACCAATCAATCACCCAAAATGAGATATATGAGCAGTGAAACGACTGCAAATGAAAAGAATTTTGGCCAGTTCATAATAATATTGTTTGAAATTAAAATTTTTTTTTTTAATATCCTCAAAGTGCCTTATTAGACAAAGCCAATATTTTTTAACTAACTAGTGATTTAGTTATTATTCTACTTTACACGCATAATACTTAGTAGGGTCCATTTCGAAAAAAAAAATGTTTTGGGGTGGCTTAATTTTTTTTATGTGCAAGAAAGAAAATCTTCTGAAAAAATTATTATTTTACAAAACTTTTAAAATAATATTTGAATGAGTTCTGTGTGTTTACAGTAACAGTTATATGTTAAAAACACCCCATTAAATAACTGTACCTCTGCTAACAGTCTATACGGGTAGAGTCATGATTATTTCGTGTATTCATTGGGTAAAAAACTAGACTTAAAGCACAAATACATATGTTTCACATTTATGATTTGAATACAAAGCTATTGACACGCCATTGATGACCCTTGGCCAATTATAAAGAAGAAGAATAAGTTATCACTCGCTCACGTGCACACGCCAAAAGAACGCTACCTTGTAATCAACCGATAAGAATTGACAGGAAAATTTCTCGATTTAAATGAGCTCTAGGATAGACTCCATTACCATATACAAACTCAAGAAAATGTCACTTGTTTATTCACTGCTGATTTGCGAGACGTCACAGATGGGTTGTCCGTGTCGAGATACTGTTTGGTCTAACGTCTCTCATTGGTCATTGCCCTAGAGTCCTCCGGATAAACCTTATTAAAGGATCCTAAAGGTAAAAGTATTTTAATTTTAGCCTATCGCGAAATTACTTAGCAAATTTTTCATGTGTCTAACAATAATCATTCTAAAAATGGTTAAATTGATATAGTAATGTTAAGTATAGCCTTGAGTTAAATGAATACAATATATAATCTATACATGGTTTTTGGGTAGACAACCAAATTTGGTTCCTAAACATACATATAAAAGTTGCTCCGTGTCGAGTGCTCAGTATCACGTGATGAG
Organism: Bacillus rossius redtenbacheri; assembly: GCF_032445375.1. Lineage (NCBI taxonomy): Eukaryota > Metazoa > Arthropoda > Insecta > Phasmatodea > Bacillidae > Bacillus > Bacillus rossius. Next base: position 32,571,211 of record NC_086331.1, read on the forward strand.
CACACCTACAACTCCTCCTGTCTCTTATCGTATGGAAGATAAGTCGCCGCTATACTGTTAATTAATTTTATACTTTTACAAGGATAGTCCGTGGAAACTCAGTTTCCAACGATATCACTTGTAAAACTGCAAGCCAGAGCTTTGTAAAATTGCAGTTGGTGCAAAGTTCTGTCTTGTAGTTTTACAAGTGATATCGTTGGCAACTGGGTTTTCACGGACTATCCTTGTAAAAGTATAAAAGAAATTACAGTGTAGCTGCGTGGCGTCTATTTTGCGGGAGAATTCGACTGTTTGCTAGACGTCTAGACTATGTAACATTTTACCACGATTGGTATATTATTATTGGCTGTGGTCGGTGAGAAGTTTTTATTTCCGCACTTGACTCAGCCGATGAGAATGCTGATACTGTGGTATTGCATAGCCATGTTTGCCAATAATACAATGTTTTGAGAAATATCTTAACACGAAATGTTTTTGAGGTCTCTGCCTATCACAACGGACTGAGCAAATTGGTGGGTTTAATGACATCTAGGACATGTTTCACTATCCTATATACGATCGACAAAGGTTACCAGTTGAGTTACTGCTTACTGGTGAAACTTTTCAACTGGGTTGGCTGGATTTAATTGTTTCTTGTTTGGAGGTTTCTCCCTGATCCAGGAGTCACCCAGATAAACTGTTAAACGATTGCAGAAGCAGCACAAAAGTATTTTATTTGGATTTTGGCCGATTACGTAATGACTAGAGACCTGCAAAATTCGCGGATTCATTCGGTGATAGGCTAGAATTCAAACTCATATACCTCTTAGATAATTTTTCTATTGGCTTACTGTTCATCTGGACGAATCTCAACCAGTAATAAACCCTCAACCAAAGAAGGAACGAATCACAGACAAACCAGCTGAGACTACTTACAAGTCGGCAGCCAATGAACTTGCGTTATTTTCCCGAGTGTAAAGGGGTATGTGCAGTCTATCCTGAAGGCCATCGAAACCTCGAATTTTGAATGTCTCTAGTAATGACTCTTCGAATTTCTACAGTCTCTACATACCTCTTTAGCAGCGGTTCCTAAAAGGTGTTCCGCGGAACCCGGGAGTTCCTTCACTCCGGTGTGCGCGTGTGAGCGCACGCCCTAAAACATAGCAGACGATTCTGTATCCACCAACGATTAGTAAACTTTCTTTTGATATTTAATCATTAACTCACATTTCACATGCTTACATTACCTTTATATGGTCATCTGAAAATAAATATCCTTTCATAACGAATATTGTACCAAATCATCTGTCAAACCTTAAAATCGCTGTGGGGTATTATTATCGAACATTACTGGATGCGAACAGTTAGGTATCAGTGGACCTTAACAGTAAGCTGTAAATAAAATTAGTTTGGTTTGAATGTTCACATATATTGTCAAGTTACTTTTTGAGTTGGGGTTCCGCCAAAACAAAGTCGATCATAGGGTTCCCTGACTGAAAAAAAAAATTGGGAACCACTGCACTATAGTCTCTATAATTATGTAGTATTTTAAATGAGCAAGCTAGTTCCCGCTGTTTGGTTCATACTTAATAACTGAACATATTGGTCAATTATCGCGCAGAAAGTAAGGGTATATAACAACCTGTGCTATTAAATTTCTTCACAATTTGATACAAAAACTACCCCTACTCGAAATACGTATGTCTTGATTTAAAAATTTAAGATAACAACTTACCATGTGTGTTTGAATTAATTAAAATACATTTTTTGTATTTGATGAGCATTAATAGTGTTTTAACTTTAAAATGGGACTTAAAAAAGTTTATATGTCAGTAAATAATTAAAATATGATTCAAATCTGGCTTAACAGAGATGCCAAAATGTTTTCAGACAGACCATGATTTAAAGCCAACTAAACTTGCGAAATATTTTGTTTACGGGAGTAAAAAAAATTAGGGGGTTTGCAGTAGACTTTCCATACAAAGTAAAAGGAGCCAACCAAGTAAGTGAAAGAGAGACCAAATAACCTTGTTTAGTTTGAGCAAATGACAGTATTAGCAACGTGTTACACTATACTTAGTTTAAATATGCATTTAATAATTGTTTATAAAAAGAAAGTTAAATTGTATGGTTTACTAAGTTGTATAAGCATAAGAAATTCGTGACCGAGAGGTAAATATTTGAACACTTTGACTTAATTATTCTTACTTGTCTGACATTCACGAGCAGGCTTTAATTTGTAGCGAAAATACTTTGAACAAATTCAAACGAAATTTTATTTTATGTCGTTATACGACGTGTTTAAGGATGATTGGCCTGTTATTACAGACCCGAAAAAAAGGAAAATTATAATAAGCATATAGAATTTATCTCAAACATGTGGAATGTGAAATCACCTAAATATTGGCAATTGGTTTATAACGAGGAGTATATATCATTATTTTGTACAAACGCCATTGCTATTTGGCACTGTAAATCAAAGAGGAAACCCGAAGAATGGACAAAGAGAGATGAATACACAAACACACAGAAAAAAGACAAAAAAAGCCGATGCCATCTCTCTTTGTCCGTTCTTAGGATTTTTTGTTTTACATTCAGTGCAAATTAGCAATGGCATTTGACCATAATAATTAATTAAATCAATCTTCACCATTGAAAATTCATTTAAATAACGCAACTTTGGGTACCTTGAAACGTAACCAAAGTATACCAGCAAAAAATTTTAAATGCACTGAAAAAAATATCTGAAATCAAGATTTAAAAAAATCAAATAACTACTTGAATCAAGACGGTGGGATTGGTGTTTATAACTACTTTTTTTCTTGAACAAGAGCTTAGGGTCTTACCCAAGTGCTACTTGGCTTGACTTAGAAATGTTGCTAACAGTACTAACAGTTTATTACTTACAAGTGATGTTATTTTGTTATAATATTTAAAAAGAACACAATACCAGAAAAAATTAATTTGAATACACGCGTTAGATGACGGTTTTTTGCGTAGTGCTGGGTTTCGATGCCGCACTTGTGCATATCATAAGATAAGTAGGCGATCCGTAACTTGAGCGAAGTCGAGAGTGTACGCGTTGCGTCATCCATCTGGCGTACGTCAGTCGCAACATGTCTGAAGCACAGAGCTGTGAGCGCACTGACGAAATAATGCACTATGTCTGAAGCACAGAGCTGTGAGCGCACTGACAGAAAATGCACCATGTCTGAAGCACAGAGCTGTGAGAACACTGACGGAATAATGCACCATGTCTGAAGCACAGAGCTGTGAGCGCACTGACGGAATACTGCACCATGTTTGAAGCACAGAACTGTGAGCACACTGACGGAATATTGCACCATGTCTGAAGCACAGAGCTGTGAGCGCATTGACGGAATATTGCACCACGTCTGAAGCACAGAGCTGTGAGCGCACTGACGGAATAATGCACCATGTCTAGAGACCCGGAAATTTCGCGGATTCTTCTGGCCTCAGGATAGAATTCAAAGTTATAGGTGTGCTCGACCCATGTTTACTTTCCCATTGGTTGACTTCTTAGCGAGAACATTTTTATCCTTGTTATTTAGCACTACCTGATTCGATTACTTCTCTCCTAAATAGGCATCATTGGCTCACGGTCTTAGAGGGGCGTGTCCAAACAACTGCGGGCCAATCACGAACACAGTGCGAGAGTGTGAAGGTTTGCATTCTAGCTTGCGACTAAATGAATCCGCGAAATTTCCGGGTCTCTTACCATGTCTGAAGCACAGAGCTATGGGTGCACTGATGGAATGATGCAACATGTCTGAAGCATTGAGCTATAAGCGCACTGACGGAATAATGCATGAACTGTTGGCGGAACCGAGTTGATTCTCGATTTATAGGTTAGCGTACTGACAAACTACCGAATGTATGCCTTATAATTTATAAATAAAAGTATTTACGGAAGACTAAATATACTGTCAGGCTATAAAATGAGAATGTGGTAGCCATTCTGATAATCTCGTGGAAAAAAAAATTAAATAATGGAACGTGACTTTCTTGCTATTAACTAAACAGGGCCTAATTTTTCTGTTGGACTTGGAAACACCACTTAAATGTCGCACAGCTCCTGTGGTAAAGTCCTCATATGTACATCTTCTAAGCATTTATTTTTCCATCTGAATAAAAATTGTATAGCTACGGTAAAGCTTACAAGTCTTAAAGGCTGAGTCTAGATTCTACCAATAAACTTCAGCTGCAGACTCATAACAACAAAATAAGTTGAAAAACTCTATAAAGTGCTTTCCAAGTCTTGTATGAGTCTCTGAAGTTGGGGCTGAACCACATATTTATTGTCATTTAGAAGAAACAGTAATAGTCTAGGTTGTGTCAAACTGACTCAAGTTCTACAACCAATTTCGAATTTTTGGGGCTGTAGAGAAATTATTTTATTGAAACAACTGGGGTCACAAAAATATGTGGAAAATAATTTTTTTTGCTAATAATTTCAATGCAATAACTTTGCTAGTGCCCAAAATTCGTAGTGTTTATAGAACATCATTCAATTTAACATAGTTCTTACGCTCAGAGTTCCATCTTAGATAGTTTCTTTATTATCTATACTAATAATAAAACTGTTCGAGGCAAAAAGTCAGTACATTGGATAAAATGATTAAAAAAACCTATTAGAAATGGCTGTTTATATTATTCAGAACACAAAATTATGTTTTTAAAATTGTTGTCTTTTTGTCTGTTTGTTCGAGCATCAACCGAAAACTACTTGACGGATATTGATGAAATTTGTATTAGTTAGGTCTTTGGCTAACTTAAAAACAAAGGTATATAAAAATTCAGAATTCCACACCTCGGGGGTGAAACAGAAATAGGTAAATATGGTTTTTTAGTTGATTAATCATATTTCTGAAATTAATCAAGCTAAGGAAAAGATATTCGGAACCAACAGTTAGCATAAAAAACAGCCAACAATAATTTTTAATTTGGCGAAAAACAGCCCCTGGGGGTGAATAAGGGGTACTTTTTCAATATTAATAATTATATCCCCGAATTTAAGTAAGCACAATAAATGATAGCGGGTAACAAAAATAAACATACGAATACAAACAACCATAAATTTTATATTTTGCGAAAACCAACAACTACATGATGGGAAAAAGTGTGTATGTTAGTAGTTAGGAATAGCGAGTCTGGCACAGGCTTCAGGCTGTGGTGCATGATGCAGGTTAATGACCGCCCCTCATGACGTCACGGTGGCCATCTTGGATGACCTTGAACCTGATCTTTGACCTTCGATCTTAAATATTTGCGAAAATTTGTAAAATATGCGCCAAAATTTCCAGCTGTAAGGGAAAAAATGTCAATAAAACAGAAAACGAAACATTTCCTTATTTGATGGGAATGAATTCCAATTTTGAGGGAAAATTTTCCATTCTAATCCTTAAAAATACCGACGGCTTGAAATGTTCTAAAAGCGACTTCAAAGTCTTTAACAATCAAAAAAATTCAATCCGGTATGCAAGAATATTTATGACCTTGCCTTTGACCTCATTCGCCATCTTGAATTCTACCATATTGATATTTAACATACCACTCCCCTGTTTCCCTTTTGGTTACGTCCGCCATCATGGATTCTAACATTGCAGTTTTCGTTACGAGCGCCAACTTGAATCTTAATGTCACAGTCACCATCTTGGATCTTATGAAAAAATTAGTTGTCTGTAAAGTGGGTTTACGGACAATAGTTTAACGTGACAACGTCATAACAAAACATTGATGAAATGATTGCATACTTTTATGAATAAAATTAAATAATTTTTATTGAATTATCACTATTTTGTATGGATACAAAGAAGGAGTGAAATGAAATCTACAATTTAATTGATAAATTTACTTTTATTTGCACTCATTAATTCAAATATGTTTATTACTTTAGCGAATAGATTATTTTAAGTATAACTTTTGTACATGTTTGCTATTTAACTTCTTCTAATCTGTGTTATTCTGTTAAGGATAGGACGATGATAGGAAAAGTAGGAAACGAATGGGAGTGTTTCAAGTTTAATGTGCCTCGAAAAAGTCAAATCGATGGTTGTTCCAATCGAGTGGAAGAGAGATAGATGCGGCGCAAGCGTACAATGAGCGTAACGGGACAATGAATCATCCTTTTTCGTGCGTGCAGCCGGCGTTCATTGATTTATTAGACGTTGTCACGTCAAAAAAAGCACTTTTATAGATTCTGACATCATGTCAGCCATAAGTGAAACATAGTACACACGTCGTCTGCTATAGGGCAGTCACTATATTATTTTAATTTTTACTCGCTAGAGTGCAGAATTATACCATGCCATATTGTCGGCCGACTAGACCTCCTCATTATTTCTGCCAATATTTTGTTGGTTTCTCCGAGTGCTACTGGTAATTCCCATCGAGTCTTCGGTTGGTTTTCTCTTTGTGCTCCTGGTTATTCCTGGTGAGACTTCTGCTGATATTCTCCGAGTGTTCCTGATTATTCCTGAAAAAACAATCCCTACATGTAATTTTTTTTTGTAATGAGACGAGCTATTGTATTCAGAGTTACACTTACTTAAGAATTACTGTTACCAATAAGCTCTTACAACCTAAAGTAAATCAACTTCGATAAATTTTATACTCAACCACATAAATAATATTACTTATTATTACTCAGCATAACTTTTTATACAATTTAATATTAAGATAACACAGCACTGGGTTTTTTTGCATTCATTTCTGTTTCAAGTATTTAAGAATTCTAACTATTTTGCACGTATTATAAATTTGATTAAAAGAGAAATCAATAAACATAAATTAACGGAATTATTACTCACTTCAAAGTAACAGCTCAGGATATCAATAATTAGATACTAATCAATCAATATTGATTAGATAAAAATAATTAATACTCACTGTTAAATTATTCACACCATTAAGAAAAATTGTTTAGTAAATATCAAAGCTAGTATTAAGTGTAATAAACTAGTTTTTTTAATTAATTATTTATTATATATAGTTTAGATGTGATCGATTATTCCAATAGACTGATTTTGTAGTTCTGCAAATATCATCTTATCAATGAGTTATAGTGCAGCATATTCTGCCAGTAAGGTACAGCGGCATAATGAATGCAATGCATTCATAGGCATTGATAATGTTCTGTCTTCGAATGAATGAACAACGACATGTCCGCCGCTCCGCGACCGGAAAACTAAACGGCGTGGGACTACCCCACGGTAATCCTTTACATTATAACCATATTGCAACTAAGTGAAAAAAACACGGGATTTGTTTCAACTGATGCCTTTTAAAATATTTTTATCCAAAATAACATATTTTAATACATCAAATATTGAACCAATGAATAAAATAGTACGAGTAAATCAATATTTTAAAAGGTGATTGTTTTTATGTGTTTTGTAATTTTTTCTGAACATGGCTTCAAAGGCTACGAGACTACATGGCTACAGGGCTACAGGGTTCTTGGCTACGAAGTTCACAAGTCATGAGACTACAAGGCTACCGCCATATTTGTTTAAATTTTACCTGCTAGAGTGCAGTATTATTTTCAAAATTTTCTGCTATGAGTGCTAGTGCCCACATCGTCCGCTAGAGAACGCTGCCGCAATTGTTTTAGATTGGTTAAATAACTTTTTCATTCATAAAGTGATGAATTAACTTTCCTACTTACACTGTAAAAAATGTGTAATTATTCACCATGTGTAGGTTTGTGACAGGAATTTTCCGCCTATTATATGTATTTTCACACCTACGAAGTTAAGTGGTTTTTAAAAAAACTGTGTAAAGGATGAAACTATAATTATGTAACGCAGTATTTTTTTTCATAGCTGTTGCGTAACTTTTACTGTGAGGTATGTAAATTTATATATGCAAATAATGTATGCATGAGTTTAACACTAATGTCATAATGCCATGGTCAGGTATTTTGAAAAAAAAATGTCTTAATTGCATCCAGTAATACTTAACATGCAAATACCTATCCAAGACCTCGACTACATCTCCGGGAAGTTTATGTTCCCGCTTTATGTATGAACTAGCCTTGGTATCCGTTTATGGTACGATAGATTTTCTTAGTGTTGCGAAGCATTCTGCTGAACTCAATTCCTTATAAATCTACATTTATGTCAATGAAAATAATTAATATCTGCAGGATCGTCACAACATGTATAAGTGTGTGCTAAATAAAATGTTTTTTTTTTTTATTGTTGGATAAATATTTCTCCTTCAAATAATAAAATATGGGAAATGTATTGAAAAATTATAGTAAGCAGTATGCATCAGGTTATTTGTTTATTTGTTGCTTTTTTAGTGCAAACTTACAGTCTTCGCAAGCCTTAACTAGCAGACACTCGATACAAGATAAAAATAAAATACATAATCACACTACAAGAAATAATTACTAAGCAAAACACAAAAAATTTCATATGTCATACGATAAACATATTTTAACATAGCATTAAATATAATATTTTATTAAATATTGTAGGAATAAACATGAGAGGAAATAAATTATTTTGTTGCCATGCCCGATAACTAGGTGGGTTTTCTGAACCTCAAAACAATAGAGGAGTTGCATCTATGTACAAGTACAATTTTATTCATGAACGAGCACAATATAGGTATATTATACAATACACGGTTCTTCCTTCACATAACTTCGAACCCTTCGATTGGCAAGTGCACCGAGATATTGCCAAGACAATACTATAGCAAAGATATGAACTATGAGCATATCGATTATAAAGTAATACAATTAAACATTGGGTTTAATTTTGTTTTATTGTTCACTGCAAATATTTTACTAACTGGTTATCATTATGGTGCACTAACATCTTATCCTACTCAACATATGTATACTCGGTCAGAAGTTACGTTAAACTAGTTTATAATAAATTTTAAGAAGCTAAGTCAAATTGCAAAAACCTACTTAGGAGCTAACTTAAGTTGTTTCACTAAGAATAATTATTTACAAAATCAATTGAAGATGCTTATTACTTGTCAAATACAAATTAACAATCACACATACTATTGCTGAGATGAATATTCAAAAATTAAATAATCAACCGTTTTGTCAGCACACAATACACATTCATGGGTTTATCCCATTTACTGGTGTACTTTTAAAATATTATTTTAAGGACACAAGATATGATATTAATTCGCAACTTGTACGAAACTCGCCGGCGTCTGGATACTCGTCAAAGTCAACGTTGAACGCCACTCTCATCGGCAGCTATTAACAAGTGCCGACGCTTGCCTTGCGATCGCCGACTCGCGAGTCGAGTTCCCTAGGCTCGGTTCGGGGCGGGAGAGTCGCCAGCGATGCTACTCGTTCCTCCAGCGTCCACGCCGCTGGTGTGGGCAGCGAGTAGCAGCCAACTCCCTGGAGAATTGTCCCGGGTGTTCCCGCGATGCCTTCCTTCTGGTGCAGTCAACTGCAGGTACTTCACTAGCGAGCGAGCAGGTTTCATCGGCGCCCTTGAAATGTCATCAGACACTTGGGTCACCGTACATTAAACAGCCAGAACATCGTTAACACCCGTTCCTCTCGCTCGTGCCGTAATACGCTTCTCCGCATGCAATTGTAAACACAGAAGTGTTTCATTCTCATTTTTACCACTTCGTGCAGAAGGTATTCCAGCATAGTGTTTATTTTTTTCCTTAAAAAACCGTAATCATTACTCCGCTTACTTAAGATACGCAGCTGAACGTATCCTCCTCTTGCCGGGCCTGAAAGGTTTAAGTCCAAAGTAAGAGATGACACAAAAACTGCCACACCGACCACCTACCAGCTCAACGACCAGACATACCAATATACATCATATGCCATCCACCCATTTTTATAAAATCCCAACGTGGTCGCATTTTTTAGAAATTCACAAGTATAACTGCGACTCGTTAAAAGTTAAAAGTCCGTCCCGGACTCGAGAATATTTTCCGCCTGGGGCTGCTGGGCTATCACCTGAAAATATTCTATCACCAAATTCCACTTGCTTGTATAAACTCTTAAGTCCAATTTGGACTTAGTTTCTGGCTGTCATACCATTTTTGACGTGGTGGCGACGACGGGCAGCATGTCGTTCTTGAAGAGTCGGGGTGTCGGGGTGGCGGCGCTATGTTCTCCCTAAGAAGGTGTCTCCGGGCTTCTCCTCGGAGTTGCAGAGCGCCAGGAGCTCTGAGTAGCGCCTCTTCCCCCCCCCCCCCCCTTTTCCCATCAAAGTTCTGCGAACCTCAAATGATCTAGAATGTTTGGGTAGTCAACCAGCAAAGATGGCCGACTTCCTACGACGTCATTGTGACGTCACTATGACGTCACGTCCTAGCACTGGAGGTTTTTTTTTACACTGCGGCACTTTTTTGCTGCCGTACTGCGGGTGGCCTATACCTCAGGCTTCATTCGCAACGCTGGTAGTCTACCTCCCAGGATTCAAAGTCGCTAAGCAGAATATCGTCGAGACGGCAGTCAGCCACGTTAAATAAGTTAGAGGAGGATGCACTTCACCTCATAACAATTTGTTTAAATTTATGACAACAGATTCTACAAACAATTTTTTTTGACATCATGTAAATGGGTTCAAATCCACACACAAACTAATAGTTGGTTCTATAAATCTCTGTAGCAGAGTACTTCAACTGTTTGGTGCGTAAAAATGTATTTAAATCTTACATTGTGAAATTGAATTTTGAAGGAAGTAATTGAACTTCAGCCAAACACCGAGAAAGGGGCTTTCCAAAAATAATAATCATTATCTAGGGCTGATAACATGTTTTTTCTTGAGAAATGAGACTCATAAATGTATAATAATTAATTGTAATTTAAATATTGCATGATATGTTTCAATAATATCTCTGAATCATTTAATTTGTAAATTTCCAATCGGTTTTGAATCAATCTCCGTGACGGACTTCATAACACAGAGATATTTTCAACATAGGTCATATAAGAGTGTATAAATATATTGAATAAAATTAACATTTACACCCACTACAGAAATACTAGATGAAGCGTATCGTGTCAACGCGAGTTTTCTTAGCTAAACCAGTTTTTGTAAAAAATATTATCGAAAGAGATCTGCGTATAATTTATTTAGAACTACGCTATATTTATGCAATATATGAGCTACCTCGATTCGTAAGACGATTAAAATTCGGTCAGTAGTTTATAAGTTATTTAATTTTTTATTATTAAATATTTCGTATATTTTATCGTGTACATAGCTCCAGAAGATATATATTTTTTAATTACTAAATTAAACTTGCTCCCATTTTACCAAGATATCAGTAAGATTTTAGAAAACCAAGAATACACACTGTGTTCAACTTTTTTATTGTAAGTGGCAATGAAAATTTTTTATTAGTTTATTTTTGTTTTCGTAACAGAAAACGTAACGCTGGCTTCATTTGATTGGAAGACATAATTTTAATATAAATCATACAAAAATGGAATTTACTAAAAAGTTGAAAAATAACTTGGTGGTGTTTAAATTATATTTAAACCTACTATCTTAACTTTCGATTGATAATTCAGGATATTAAATTCTTTCATTTATTTTTAATTCATACATAGCTCATTTAAGTCTTCTGCAATATAATTCCGAAAAATGTGAAAAGACTCACGATAAAGCTTGTTTTGGTCAGAGTCATACATCACGTTTATTAGGCTATGTTTGGTAAAAATTTATATTAATTTTTCCCTTAATGAAACCTCACTTTCCGTATTTTCACCATTTTTGGGTAGGAATTTCAAAAATTTATAAAGAAACTGGAACATATTATGTATTTTTTATTCATAAGCAATAACTAATACTTTACTTGAATAGTTTTGCGGTTACGAATTTTTTATTTTAAAATCAATATTACCTCTTTTTTATCTTTTTAATAGTCAAATTAAAAAAAGAAAACATGTATGGCACAAATTATTTAAGCATGTTATTCATACTAAGCTTAGTACTTTACCCTTATTGCATTGAGTGACATGCATTTTTATAATTGAAAACAAAACTTTCGCCATTTCACCGCTATGAGGATAGTATTTTATGAAACAGTGAAACGGGATTAGTAGTTTGTTGATATTTACTATCAACATCCAGTATCTTTATTTTTGCTTAAATAGATTAGAAAATATATTTTTTTAAATTACTTTAAACATATTCAAACAATTATTATCCCTTTAAATAAAAAATTTGGTGTGAATATTTTTAAATATTTTGCAGTTTTTTATGTTAAAATTGTGTTAAGTTTTTTTCCAAATATTTATATTATTATGAAAATTAACTTACCCATTTCCCCCCCCCCCCCCCCTTAATTTTGGAGTTTCGAAGAATAAATTAATGATAAGAAAACAATTTTATATTTTGACCAGTACATCTGAAAAGATAAGAATATAATTATGCAATGTAAAGGATAAAATTAGTATAAGGAAATTTTTCCGCAAGAAAAAGAGCAAATTTTTACAGATGAAGATTCCAAATTGTATTAACACTCTCTGTTTCAAAAAATATTTCCAATCACCACTTCTTGGCTTCACGACTGTATAAGATATGATAAGTACGAGTATACGAGTCCGAAGCCTGCGCCCTTCAAAGCCTGTTTAACAGCCTAGCTTTAAAAGCACGTTAATGCGAGGTAACGGTTGGCAGTTTAAAGCAAGTCATAACACATTTTTGTTGCTTCCTCAGTGAAAGAGAAGCTGTAAAAGGATTAGTTAGCGTGAGTGAAGTTTTACGCGAGGGGTTTTAGCTGACCGAAACTCCGCGTTTATAGTGTTTTCCGAATCACATAAAAAATCGACTCGGTGCTGATGGTATCATTAAATCCCACACTGTTAAAATAAATAGTTTTATGGATAACTCTTTCTTAAAAATGTATCTTATCAACGTTGCACAATGCAAACAATGCAAAAAGGAAATATATATTATAAAAAAGAATTGTATTTATTTTTTGAGTTTACGTTTAGAGGTATGGCAGTAAAAACTTTTAAGCAGCACTTATGGCTAAATGTTCTTATATTTAACTATGCATTATGCCGTATATTTCTTTTGACGTCACAAATTCTCACAAACCTAAACAGTCCCTACAAGTTCAACCGTGTTTCTATATACATATGTTAATAAAAATTGAGAGCAGTAGATAATCAAAATTATGTGAATTCTTTCTTCTTTTAGATTATAATAATAAAATATTTTTTTAGTCAACAGCATGTTTGAAATATTTAACGATAATTTGACTGATTATACAAAATATTAATAAAACAGAGTTTGTATTTTAAGATATTGTACCGTTCGCGGATGTTTAATTTCTTTATTTACTTTCTATCCTTCTGTAGTGATACAAAAGATCAAATGTAAAAATAATGTAAATGTTTGTGGTATCCAGAGGACACCAAGAGACACGGGCACCAAGCAGCGAGCAGTATCCCATGAAAAGAGACTGGAACAATTCCATTTTAGCACCTACTTATTGCTTGCCCTCAACCTCAGTGGCTTTTTGAGAATTAATTTTTGTTATTACAAAATCCAACTCACTCTGATTACACAACCTTACCTGTAAGCTCTCGAAAATTAAAAAACAATAGAAAAAGACGCACTGCGTAAAACTTTATGTAGCCTAGGTTTTCTTTCCGAGTTACAGCAGCAATTATCCTTACAAAAAATTATTTAAAAAGGTTTATTGAAATTAAAGGCTAAACTACCACAATGGAAGTTTTCAAAACAAGAATAAACTGAATTTAAAAAAAATGTTTTTTCCATATATCGCATTTACTTCGGCTTACTAAATGTTTGTGTAAGCATCAACGTATAATCTAATGATAAATATAGTTACTTACTGTAATTTTAAAAATAATATTTTGTAAAAAGTACTATAGAAAAAATATAAACATATCCAGCTGCGGAAGCACAGGAAAATATAATATTGCGCTTCACCAATATGCAATTTTCCAAGGATAGGCCAATTAGTTAACTATTTTTTTTTAACTAATAAGTACATTTATTTCTAAATGACCACAATCTATATGTATGTCCAACAAATCAATCAAACTTTCATTAGTCCACCATTTACTCTCCCCACTGGAGATCGGCTTGACATTGGCTGTATCTACTATTTGTCTCCTACCACGAACCTCAGTCCCAACACACTGCTTCTCACTACTCACTCGTCCACCACGCCAAATCACCGTCCAAGATGCTCCTATCTTTTCACATTATGCCTATCGCTCATTGCTCACAATCGCTCGCCCAGGGGTCACTCAGAATCTTCACTTCACTGCTAGCTCGCAGGTCTTCATCCCCTTTTTATACCTCGAAAGTCCCGCCCTGGAAAGCTTTTCTATCCCTTGAAGTGTCGCGTCATCAAAGTCTCCCCGACTCAACACTCGAAGCTGCAAGAACAATGGTGTCCTAGTTATGCCAAGTCACGTGACGAGGATCTGGAAATCTGGCGAACCTTCTAGAGAGACAGAGGGGCTCCCGGACTCCGTGTGAAAACGCTGGGGAAGAGGGGGCGTGTGGTTGTCAGAAATCCGCCGTTAAAGCAAAGTCATTGTAGTTGTAAGAGGAGGGAGAGAGAGGGACTTGTGATACCTGCGTAGCATCCCTCTCTAGAAGCCCTACAGGCTGGCGAGCCGGGCTGGCTTGCCGGCCACGTCTCTAGCAGCCTCGTAACATAATACTATGTTTATCTTGGTTTCTTATGTTATGGTAGAACGTAAGCATATACTTGAGAAATTTTTTCTGTGTGTATCTTCACTATGTACCAAAATAATTCGTTACCAACACGAATGGTACTTTACGAAAAGAAAAATAAATGAATTCAATTTTAAATTCTGCCACAAAATTATATTGTTGTAAATCAAATATTTTCTGAAATACCTATATTATATTTACAAGAAAAGGAGCTTCATTGTCACTTAAATAGTGTAACAAATTTACTAGTGTAGTTTGTTTTATTCGTGTAAAGTAAAGTTTTGTTACAAATTAAGTATTTAATAAATAATTTTTTATCGACAAAATATATGTAATATATAAAAGTAAACTATATTAACAAAATTCATGTTTCTTAAATATCATAAATGATTTTTAATAAATATTCATATCTTTTAACAAATGAAACTAATAACTTTTTTTGCTATTTAGTAGATTCAACAAATCATTAAATACTTTATTCAAGCTTAATATCTTATTCTTAATCTGAGTTTTCTACTCTTTAAACCACAGAAGTATCCTGTATATAATTAACCATAACGTCTGTTTTTAAAATGCACCCTTTGTTTAAGTTGCAGATGTAACACCATTATCCACAATTTTATTACATTTATGAATATTGGTAAACTAAAACAAACTTTGATTAATTTGTAATTATTACCGCAACATTTATGCCTTATTCATTCATTTGATCCCTAAAGTGAATGGTCTAAATAAATAAAATAAAAATTAAATTAAATAAAAATAGTTTTTTGTTCATGAACCAGTTGTAATTCTACCCATCAAATGCGATCAAGTAATTCATCATTAAATGTTTAGCAGTATGATACGAGAGCTGGAAAGAAATTGCTGTACTAAAAAATACAATGGAATTGATTTGTACTTACAAATCTAGACACATATGTGGCCATTTCAGTGATATCAGTTTCTTAATTTGTAGGATAAGAGTTTAAAATGATAAAAAATTTGGTTTTTACCTTAGACGTAACTTTTTACTCAAATAATTTCAGGGGGTAATTTTTTATTTATGAAAAATAAGAAAGTTTAATTAATATTAAAATTATGGTCTTTGATTGAACAAAAGTATTAAAGCTCTGTTACGACGTTCCAAAATCTTTGTGGTGAGTCGATAAATGACGGAGTTTGCTTGTTAATTAAAGTGCGTGAACAATTAATGAACGATCGTTCATAAGGAATAAATAACGATTCTCAGCGTCCACTGCCGGCCCGTGCTCAGCATTCATAACGACGGCTATACAGAATGTAAAACCCGGAAAGTCGATAGGTGCAAGGTTGACGGGAAACCATCCAGAAATCATGAGTATCAACGACGGGCTACGCGGTTTCATAAATTAATTTTTTTCCCCTAAAAATATAAATAACCTTTCCAGCACGTTTGTAATCGAACGGTGCGAACAGAACTTCATTTTCGAATCTTAACCGACTTACGTATGTGGCTCGGATGCAAAGGAAACAACGGGATTAAATATTTCGTAAAACTGAATCAAAGAACAAGGCGATGAGATTTTATTACATTCCGTTTAAAAAATAATAATAATAAACTCCCGGTCCCACTTCAAAGAAAACACCTCACCCCTGAAACGGGTTCGTAGCTTTCTTTCGTTTGCCAGTAGAAATTTTAATTGCCCTTTGCGTTATTCACGAGGCGGAGATAAAGGTGCTCCTGCCGGCGAAGAAAGTTGGGAAGCGAAGCGGCAAGGAAACAGCGGAGGTGGAAGAGTTGCAAATAATCTGGAAATTTTTTCCCCCTCTCTTTTCCCTGTTTCGTTTAGTTTCTTTCCGACCGTCATCTACCCCCTCTAGTTTGGAAGAGGCAAGGGGGTAAAGGTAAAAACGTAGCGGAAAGAAATATATCCCTTAAAGTGGAAACCGGTTCGCATGTTCGGAAAAGAAGGAAAAGGGGTGTGGGGCGGTTGGGGAGGAGTACTTTTGCAAACGGGCGGCGGAAGGGGGGAAAGGACACTAAAAAGAAGTGTAAGGAAGGAGAGCAGTGAAACGTGTTTTTGGGGAGAGGGGGGCACTCAGAGGGGAAGCGCGCGGAGAAGGATGAAGTGGAGAGAAATAAAAGGAGGAAGGTGTTGGTTTTCTCGACCAATCGCGGGGCAGCGTCTCATAATATTGATCTTAGCCCCCGAGTCGTCGCTGTAGAAAAAGGAGCTTTCAAGGGAGCAAGTCAGGGAAAAGAGGGGCTGCCCTCCCCCCCCCCCCTTCCCGTATTCCCGTTCCGCGAAGGATTTAACTGTAAAAATTGCTGTAAAAGAGAGAGCGAAGAAAAGAAGGACGAGGCTTGCCGGGTTTCAGAAGAGTAAGGAAGAGGGTTGGAGGAAAAACAAGTGAGCGAGAGAAAACCTCGGGAGGAAAAAAAGGCAACAGGAAAAAACCGAGAAAAAAATCCCAGGTTCTTTCTGTTTTCACTGGGCGATGCCGAAATGTGGGCGGGCAATTCTTTCGCAGGGTTTTAATTTTTTTCTCCTCTTTTCGCCTACCCCGGATTTCTATTTGCCAATTTCAGCTTACCCCCACCACCGCCTCCGCGTTCTTTACCCGGCCTGAGTCCCTGGATTCGCAGGCCAATCTTCTTTTCGTGCGGAAAAAAAAGCAAAAACAACTGTTGGGGCTGTAGCCACACCCAAGTCTCAAGCCATTTAAGGCTCGCCCTCAAACGCCATGCTCATTTTTTTCTGTTTTAATTTTTAATTATTTCGCCAATAGTCATTATTTAAAGGAATATTTATAAAAATTTCAACTTGATACCTCCCTTCAATTTATTCTGCCACAAATGTTAACAATAAATATTCACTTACAGAGAGAGGTCGTGAAATTCGATGTCGCCGAATTTGACGTATCGTTACAAGACAGTGATAATCCACCCTGTAAAGGAGATAACACAGCTCTCAGTGGTTCACGATAAATAGCGACGTTGCACTCGGAGTCGCCAAGGCAGCGCGGCCCAGCAGTTACGGCGTCTGACTACCACGCTCGCGACCCGGGTAGCAGCCCTGGCAATCTGGCAACAGTGTACTGTACTGTACTGCCATATACATACACACATGTGTACACACATGCACTTTGAATTTGCATGTACACAGGCAGGTATTGTAGTGGAAGAAGAAATGTCAATAAGCATAGGTCTGAAAATGCGTTTGCTTATCGATAGATCCATCATCGTGTAAAATTACATCCACCGAATCTTTGCAATGTGGAATACCACATAGTCCCGGTGATATACTAGACACTGTTTTGCAATCTAGCAACTAACACTACCAGTTTGGTGCGCTGCACAGCAATGCCTTGTATCGTATGATGTGCCTAGAGACCGGGAAAATACATGGATTAATTTCCGATAGGCTGGAACCAAACACGTTTACCTTTTCCTGCTTCTGTGGCTATAGGACACGAGGTTAGAATTTCTCTTAGATAATGAAAAAACCCCAACGATAGGCGTAGCGAATTACAAGCTACCCAGATTGACAAGTCTCGTAAGTCTGTGGCCAATGAGCATGTGGCATTCTTCCGAGTACTTAGTTGGTTGAGGAGTCAATGCTAGAGTTTAATGATCCCGCGAAATTTTTCAGTCACCAATATGGCAATCCACGTAATAGTGATACTGCTTATGTCATTCTCATCGGTAACGACTCTTGCGATTGACAGAAGCGATGCAGAAAATTTCTTCCTACACTCTGCACATTAAATCTTTTAGAAGATTTTACGTGTATTTTAGAAAGATTTGGATAGATTTAGGCCGGTCCCCTTTAACTAGCATCTCCTGACAACTCTGACCGAGTAAGACAAACGTATTAACGTCAATGTAAGTCCCTTAAATGTAATTGGTAATCGTGCTGCTAGCAAGCAGTAAGTATGGCACACTAAAGCAAAAACTAGACTTTACGGTACATGTTTCGTTCATTATTAAGGAAATTTTCTTCAAATACGTGTACTTTAAATTGATTTTTTTATCCTTCCGAATTTTTCGGTTTATCCGGATTTTTGTTTTCCTGGATAGGCTCTAGTCCCAATTGATTCCACCTAAAAACGTTAGAGTGTATATAACGGTATGCTTATGTAAGGTTTATCTTCCCGGAGACAGGTTTTGCTGGGGGGACCTAAGATATTTATACAGCAGACTAGGCAAAATTATTCTGCATTGATTTTCGTTTCCTTCCGCAGATTACTGATGTATGGTCTATGCACATATGACCCTTCGCGCCGGCTCAAGGTCAAGTGCGCACGATACCCGTGTTGACCACAATGCACTGCGGGCTCAAGGTCAAGCACGAAAAGTGGGGGAAATGGAGGCGATAGAGCCGCACGTCAGGCTTAGAGCCGGAGCTAGCTGCGATCTTTAATGACTTCCCAGCTTGTAGTCGTCCCGACTGCTATGACTTCACAAGCTTCATATTGACTTCCGGGATATTTTCTTATTTGAAAAGAATTCTGTTTTTTACTGACATTTTTTTTTGTTTTAAATTGTAGGGTGCCTTTTTTATTTAAGAGAGATCTTGTATATTAAAGCGGGGGCCTGTTTTCTTAAAAGCTCCGATAAGGATTCATTTCCCTCACGTTAACGCCGTCCGCATATGTGACATTTTTAATGAAACATATATAATTATAAGTACGTACTTGGTTTGAACCCGACGAATGCAATTTAATTAACAGTAATAGTTAGGGACTGGAAAAATTCGCGGTTTCAATGACCTCTAGGATAGACTCCACGATCCCATACATACTCAGGCAAATACCACACGCTCATTGGCTACTGGCTTGTGAGACTTGTCAACTGGGATGCTTCCTATTCGATACTCCTTGGTTGAAGGTTGTTCATTGGCTAAAATTCCTTTATCTAAAATCTGAGCCAATAACAGTATCAATAGGTAAGTATATGTGTTTGGATTCTAGCACAACACGAAATGAATCCGCGAATTTTTCCGGTCTCTAGTAATAGTTTTAAAAGATTCTAAGCACTTTCGAAAATTTTATTTTTTTACATTTAATAAAAATGCACTCAAGTCTCCTATTTCAAGGACTCTGCATTAGATTCATGGCAAATACAGTTACAATTAATTTCGCAGAGTATTATTTTTTCACACAATGTTCACTAGCAGAATTACCGAGAATTTTGCAAGGTTCAAACAATTATGATAGAATAGTAAACATTGTATTTAGTCATTTATTTAGCTCTGATCTTATATTATCTTTGTAGACAGATTTTATTATGTACGTTTTAAACAATTAAAATTCCTATGGAAAAACCTTGGAGTAGTTATTTCTTAGTATAATGGCTAATAATAACTAAGAAGAAATTTTGGTTAGGCTAAATCAGTTGTATAACTGATACGTAGGGGCATGCGCATCCCCTCCCTCATAACCTATAATGCAATGTGACGTATCTTCGCTTTCATATTCGTCCACATTTGTACATATTCACTCGTCTTTGCGCAAATCGACAAACATCGACCCTCGTCATCGCAATCCTCTTGGGCTCATTTTCCTACATCTTTGCGCATCGACGAATGTCATCGCTGTTGTCATTCAGCTGGCTCCTTGGGTACAAACACACACAGTCCTTTCATCATATTATCAAAACAATATTTTTAACAAAGCATAATAACGACCATTCTATTATGGTATCCCATTGATTCTAGCCGAGCAGTGTACTAATATCCAACAAACCATTGTAGAACACTATTATATTCGAAATTATAAATCGCGCACATACAACCGATTGAGTCTACTATAATTCGACCTCGTACTCAAATGCACAAGCATATTTTCTCGGAAGCATTCGACTAAATACGTAGCTACACTATATAGGATGCATGACTTGCATTCGGCTGCCCACGCTGTGGTATGTCTACACACTTGAATAAAAACACAAGTGGCTACACGTGGTCAGTTGGCTGCACAGCGATGTAACCTCTCGTGTCAAACGCAAGAGGAACAAGGGGTGATACGGTAGACAGAGGTGTGCTAAGTGTTAGATAACAACTTTTTTATTCTTCAAATACACATAACCTTCTTCACAATAAATAGTAACTTCAAGATATAAACAAATCACATTTGTTTCCAGAGCTTTCACTTGTTACACAGCTGTAAAGTCTCTGTGAACAGAAAATACAAAAAATGATTAGGACAGCCGTTACTTAAGTGAAAGAGCCTTTACAAAACACTGCGCTTGGGGCTACTCAACTAGTACATAACGCCCGCGGCAATGCGTCGGGTTACACTGTCAATTCAAATTACGCGAATTAACAACAAAATACATGAAGCGACAATAAACCGTACTTTAATGCTGAAGGCAGAACATTGATGCACGTTAACGAAATATATTACAAGAATAAGGATATCTGCAGTTCCTTGAATAACGAATAGTAAACAAGTTTTATGATTTTCAAACACACAAATCTAAAACTCTTATAATTTACGTTAACGCTCTTCAGAATGATATTAATTCTTAGGAACATAATTATTAAACTTCACTAAACCAAGCTAGGGAGTGACTGCTAATTTAATCAACGTTTAAAGTCCTCTTAAAAATGCTTATTGTATCTCCATTTACGTGTTAGTTTATTTATAACTGAAAAACACGTAGTTCTAACTGTTGAATCCGGGAGTTACTGTTATTTGTCAAATCAAAGAAAATGTCTCTTCTGGATGGTTTTAAGCTCAAACATCGTCATCTCCAAACCATGCCGCCGTCAACGCTAGCCCCTCTTCTGAATTTATAAGTATTGATCCAACTGGTATCGCTGTCTTAACGTTGTTGCTCTTAGCTGGGCGAACAGTTTTACGTAGAAGTGTCTTACCAAGTGGTTCGAAGTTGCTCGGGCAGCGTGACGGCAGGCAGGAGAGATTTCTGACCGTGTAGCAGTCGCGGGCAGCAGCTCCCCGCTTCGGTTGTCGTCTCGGAGCTGTCTCTCTCCCCAGGGCCTTATATACTCTGGAACTCGAGGTAAAAAACATCGGAGATTGTTCTGGGCTTACATGACCGGGACATGCCGCACACCCGATGTCCGGTACAAAGCCCGCCCAACGAAGTTCGCCGAGCATTTCCGAGCGGCTCCGATGCTTTCCGCGCAGCGCGCGACAACTGGTGTTAAACACGTTGCATCCAGCGCGCGGTTAGGCGCTGCGCTGACGTCATCAATGTACGTATGTCAGGCATACGTAACAGCGAAAACGCACGCATCTACACACATCCACAGGCATTCCGCACCACAGACATACGCTTGCTTTCTCGACCACAGACAGACATTCGGCTGCATATGTTTACTAACAAACCATTTTATCCCGTTTCATTCCCCAGATACGTGAATTCACGTTACGTATTTTGGGTACATATATGTTTAATGGTCTACTCATGTTCGGAAACTAATTTTTTACCACACATACCCACATACGCACACACACTTGCATTTGAATACTCATTATTTCGACAATCTCTTGTACATGTTATTCATTCAAAAATGCACTTAAAATATATTAAGAATTAAATGTTTTTTTTGCATGCCTTAAATAGTTTTTGTGGTTTCTAGAATTCTCTATTAAGCTTCGGTCTCAACAAGCAGTGTCAATTTTTTTTTTCGCGAATGATTTTATCTACGGGCTATTTCTAAAATTTGAACTCGATATCTCCCTTACAGTAGTCGTTCTGCCACAAATATTTTAGACAAAGGTTCAATTTGTCTAATATAATGGGTGTATAATGTCGCGCAAGTGAAATAATAGCGAAGAGTTACGCCAATTTTTATACCCGTTATGTTACACTTACTGAATATATGTTGAACCTGTTTGTGGCAGAATAACAAATGCAAGCCAGGAGTCGAGTTAAAATTTAATAAATAGCCCTTAAAAAAGTGATGACGAAAAAACTAATAAAACCAAAATGGCGAGTAAAACTGAGCCTGAAGTTTGAATGTAAAGGATTGCTTCACTAAGCTTTGAGGAAGAGGGTATCCGACTTTTGTAGTTAGATACACTGTCAAAAACTTTCAATCTTAATTTACGAAGAATGCTGATTACAAAAAAATCCAAAGATATTCGTTATTTAACTGATATATTTGTCAACTAATGAACAATAACTGAAATTACATTGAGCTCAAATCCACAAGAATTATCTCGGTTTACCATAAAAACATTCAAAAACTTGTTATGTAAACGGCTTGAACAATCTTAATAATGTTCGCAGGCTTTCACGGCAGTTGTTTGAAGTAGCTTGGCTTAAGGGTTGTGACCGTGTCCTTGGCGAATAATTGACCGACGTTTCGGTCTACATTTCAGTCGCCATCTGACAGGTTACCTACTAGTAGGTAACTGCTCCGTGATGATGGCGACTGCAATGTAGACCGAAACGTCGGTGAATTATTTGCCAAGGACACGGCTACAACCCAGAAGCCAAGCTACTTAAGAACAATCTTATTCCTTACATTGTCTGTTTACCCTGTTTGCAGCGGAGCACGGAACTCAGAAGTTGCATTACGGCGTAGTTTTTAAGAAGACTTATTTATCTGAAATAACGTAGGACACTTATATTTTTTTCTGTTAATTTCTTCGTTTAAAAAACCCGTAAATTTACTGTATATTCTAATGGTGTGGGACCTTTTAGGCAACGGGCTCATATCTAAGATTTGCTCCTCTTTAATTAAATTGGACCGTCAATAAGGAAAAATCATGGATTTTATTTATTTTTTTAAATTATTTTTAAGTAAAGTTTTATAAGAAAATCAAATTTTTTTTCCTTCAAAATATTAGTAAAATTTAAATTTTTTTGTTGAGTATTTTTGTCGTTTTATTTTGTGTGAAAACGGAACGTTTTTAAGGTCTATAAGGCAGCTGTGGCGTCGGAGCAGTCGTGTAGACTGCGCGGCTGTGACGTAACTCAAGGACGCAGCTTACCCTGGCGCCCGAACGACTGTCATATACTACTCATGGAGGACGTGGCTGTGAGAAGGTGTGTTTTTATGGGCTACTTCCTTTCCTGCAAACGATGCATTCGTTCGCTGCTTCGCTACACCGCCTCATAATGTGTGCTGAAAATGAACACGATGTCAATCACCCGTGAAAACTTTATATATTTATTTTTCCATTCCGATGGTCAGGTTTCCGGTGATGGTCCGTAAAGGGTCCCAGTTTCGATTACTGGCCCAACCACGACCTTCAAATTGAGAAGACGCCGGAGAAACGCATTGGTATCACACTGAAATGAAACTTGAAATACAACACACAAATTAACATGCCGATTAACGATGTAACTAATAAGCCTGTTTTCCGCAAAGCCATTTTTTCCGTGTTTCTATGAAGATTCATCCTTTCTCTGGGAAAAAAAGGTCAAATCAAAATTACTAACATTTTAAAATTATTTAATGTAAGATATTGTTGAGTTAATTTATTTTACATTTTTACAAAATTAGACATTGATAGAAACGGATTACAAAATTCTCAATTACCAAATACCATTTACCATAGATATTCATTAAAATATATTTAATATAATTATAAAATTTAAAATTAGCTTTAAAATATTTTCCAGAACCATTTTTCGGCAGTATATATCAAAATAAATAACTATAGGTTAAGCAAAAGTAATAAGAATACAAACCTATGTATTATAATAAGCTGTTTTTTTAACAGTTATTAACATGTAAAATCTTTTTGATTCATCAATATAAGAGAACAATTTGGCTATTTGTAATACCTAAGTTTATATAAAAAAAATTAAGTGTTTTAATTTAATAATTAATTTAAAATCATGCGTTATACAAAAAATATTTATTTAATATTATTTAATAGAAACTTACCAAACTGATACAAAAATCAATAATCTATCAAATATTTCCATTATAAAATATTTCAAAACATTTTTAAGAAATTGCGTGAATGTTTAAAAAACTTATTAAAAGTTTTAGGGAAATTTTGCAAGAGGTATAATTTTTAACGTTTATATCAAAAAGCGATTTTTTTGATATTCTGCGTATTTTAAAATTATTTTCATGCATAAAGTTTATTTTTTTGAAAGAAACATTCTCATAAATCATTTAAATGAAAAATTATAAAACGATGCTTCCATAAATAATAATGTTATTCATCTGAACAGAAGGGTTTTAAACACACGCATAAAAATATCTAATAAATAAAAATTAATAAAATTTTAAGACTTATATAAACAGCAATCCATTTAATGGCTTAATCAAATTGCTAGAACCTAATTGTAAACACAGTTTTGTTTATATTAGTATTTATTGAGAACTTATGAAATTAAAGTTACTGAACACCAAAATTATTAAATTTAACCATGTAAATATGCAAAAAATATACCATTTAAAAAAATAGAAATAAAAGTTTCAATCGTTTCTTATAACAAAGAGCCGAAACACTCAAATTTCTGATGGTATAAATTTTAAAACAAAAAATATTTGGGTTATATTGCAGATTTTTGTATTCAAGTGTATTTTTTTAACTTGCAAGAATTTCTTGATAATGAGTTTCATTTTAATAAATAAATTGAAAGGGTAAATAACATTATGTGTAAAAATTCTGAGCAAGGTCGCAATTTCTATAAAGTAATATATTTGTTATTAATAAATGAAACAGAGAGTCTAAAATATTAAGTCCTTTAAAATATTAATTTTTAAATGTGTTTAAAGATGTGGCATGTTGTGTATTTTAAGTTCTATCTAAAGAACCACCGTGTGTTATCGATATTTCTTTTGTTTTCAACACATTAAAAATTAATAAATATAAACTTGGATTCGTGTGGCTTACCTAGAATTATTATAAAATTATATTATTTCAATTTATTAATAAAATAAACATAAGCCAATTACTTAACGAACGATGAAACTATTCTGATTAAAAATCTAACCAAGAAACATCACTTTTTGACATAAATCATTTATTAAAGGATTTGTACTTTGGAATTTATTGCCAAATTTGTCATTAAAGACTAAAAATTTGTATTATTGGGACAAGAAATTTTGAAAATTTTAAAGAAATTAAAATATTAGTGTAAAAAACACTTAGCTTGGACATGAAATTCCATCGATATTGCTCAGTGGACACATCAAAAGATAAACACATATATACACACTCAGACACTTCGACAGGAAAGTGACCTATTGTACTTCTCGTTTCCTGAGAAAAAAAATAGGCTTCAAAATTATTATTTGGTCTGGTCTGCTACACAGACCATTCAGGCTGACAGCAGCAATTCTTGTTACGTATCTGTGCGGTTTCGCGTTTTAAATAAAGCGTTTATTTACCATATACGTTATTGGATCCAGGACAAGGTTGAAATATGACTTAAAACACTGTGTATAGACGAAGAAATAATTGAAGGAGTTGATCATGGAGTCTTTAACAAGGAGTTATGCAAGCATTTGCGTAGCACTTTTCGAAACCGCAAGCAACACAAAAGTCACGATGGCTGCATCGCGACTCCAAACATGGGTCTCCTTAGCTAGAATCCAATAGATATTTTTTTTTCCTACCGAGCTAACTTGCTCAATATTTTCCATGCAGGTGTTTCCGAGAAATGTTCGCATGAATGCGAAGCAAGTTTACTTAGGTTTCTAGCCTGTGTAAGTCGTAGCATTTTTCACATCTCACACACCTCTAACCCCTTTCCTCGGCCCAACAGGCATCACTCATCAAATTGAGATACTTGTCCCAAAACAGAATTCCTGCCAAATTACGCCTATTACACTGAAACTTTGTAACATTTAGCCATTAACGTGTGGTAGGCATAAATATTTTATACAAAAATTATCTCAAACAAAAAAACACTGTATGTTAAGTAAATCTACACTTTATAATGTTTGCTTAACGATCATAAACGTGTAATGGAAGTATTTTCCCTTGAATTTTTATGGAAAATGTGTCATTATACCGTAGTAACTCTCCTAAATTTCTGTATATAAAGAAGTTAAATACCTAGAAAATCTTCCTGATAAATGTGGTATATCTCCCATACAGTTCAATAGGTTAATAAATTGTAGGTCTATTACTTGTAACGCAACGTTACCAAATTTCCAAAACTTCAATACCAATAATTTTTTCGCAAGGATTGTTGGTTACGAACATAGCAAAGTTTTTAGTCGGTTAGACAACGAGATAATTATAATCTGAAACACACACCGAGACAATTCAAGGAAATCGGGAGCGTATTTTTATATGATCTATTGTAAGTAACATTTCTCGCATTTCCCATTACAATAATATCCTATTGTTTCCAGTGAAAAAGCTAAAACGTTTTGGGAAACGATGTCGGAAAAAATCGATGACGCCTGCGAGAGTCTTCCAGTCCGGATTCAACTGAACGTTCCTTCAATGCTTCAAGTTTCACCCTCCAAACTGTATAGAATAAATTACAGTCCACACAGGTGTCAGAAAATTACTTTAAATAAACACGTTTTTACAACACTTTAAAAAATTTAAAAATTTTCAACTGAAATTTACGAAGAACCGTTGTTTTGTTAGAAATTATAAAGGGAATTTTTTGTAACTGTACGCATACCGTGTTTACAAATGTGTTATGAACTTACAATGGCATTCTTGGAGTTCTAAAAAAATCAAATATATTAATAATTTCCTAGAAAAAACACTCTACTTCATTTCCCGCGTATATTTGCATGTTCGCAATAGAATACAGACATGAGATGTTCTGAGTTCTATTGCAAACGTAGTAAACATGCATTTCGAAGCACTGCGTAGTTTCTACAAAGATTCAGTTATCAGGAACTACGAAAACACTTCGTTTATATCTTCGTTGAAAATTCCGTAAATTTAGTGTTAAATTTGAACGGTGCAGTGATGAGGGAATTTGGTTTTCATTAGATAGTCTGCAGTAACTAAATTTTGTGTGGAAGCAACTCGTCCTAGAAGGCCCAGCTAAATCAGACGATGGCTTCTTTTGTAGAAAGCCACCAATTAGAAATTAAACATTTCGTCACACCTCGTTGCAGTCAAACGAGCTTTCAGATATTGTTGCTAAAATTGCCTGACCCTGCTCATAGGTAGGATTACTATCTTTATTCTAATCGTTACTTTTTGGCACCACTGTAAGCTCTATGGATATTCTCCTCCATGATCAGGTGGGAATCACTACTTGATTGATTGCTGATACGTTCAATGGCTGTACATTATTGTGCAACAGGATTCTTTCACGTCCATAAGAGGAATGTAGTGGCGGCTGCTTTGATGTAGGCGCACTCAATCGCCTATTGGCTGAATCGGCCCACGGGTAACTCCTCGCGTCTCATTGGACTGATTGGCGGGTGGCGTTTCACCATTTTGCTAGTCATTTCAGCAATTTTGGGTGTACAACTGTGGTTTACGTTAAGTAGGAGAAAATCGAAGTGAAGAGAAGAGAATAAAAGAAAAGAGACGCGAAGCGAAGTACCGCGACAGGATTGTCCACTCACTGGCGCGAAGCGAAGAGGCGCCAGGCGACCAGCGATACAGCAGGGATCTGTTTCGCGATACTGCTTAGGGGAAAGTGAGGGAACAGGGCGCACTTTAAAATAAAAGCCTGCAATTTGTTCAAATACCGTCATATTGAGCTGTAGTTACAGTTATTCACACAGCACTTTATTAATGTTTCTTATATTTTAAACTTGTACACATTTTACCATTCGCACTGCAGTGAATGAACAAAAACTAGATTTAACCCAATGCGTCATTTTACCCGCAAAGTTGGGTAAAATGAAGCATTTATTTGGGCAATACGACGCACAAAAAAAATGGAGAAACTCTTTAAATTAAGTAAACATTGTATTTGACATGTAATGCACTTAATAATGTATAAAAGTAAACATCAAATTAACTTATTTGATTATTTAATACCATAAAAAGAAAATAAATGTAGAAGAGTTTGAGGCCAAACATTGAATGATTTTTTATGAAAGGTAATTTGGAAATGGTATTTACGTTATTTAGAAAACAAAAATTCCGTTCTTAAAGCTTTAGTATGTTTGTCTGATTGTTCCAGCACCAACTGAAAACTGCTTGACGAATTATGATGAATTTGGTTTTTATTACTTAGGTCTTTGGATAACTTAAGAACCAGGATACTAATAATTACAGAATTTCACCCCTAAGTTGGTGAATAAGTAGTGAATAAGGTTTTCAGATAATTAATGATGTCTCCGAATCTAATCCAGCTTATTAAAATATATTGTGTTTCAATAATAAACATACGAATACTACCAACAATAATTTTACTATTTTGCGAAAAAGGGTAAATATTTTTTTCAGATTATTAATTATATCTCTGAAACTAATAAAGCATAAAAAAATATTCGGTTCCAATAATGAACAAACGTAAAATACAAACCACTATTTTACGATTTTGCGAAATTCAACCCCTCAGTGTTGAAAAAGGGGTAAATATGTTTAAATAAAAAATAATAATTCCGAATCCAATCATGCATTTAAAAATGTATTTTGTAGCAATAATAAACATACAAAAATACCAACACAAAATTTACCTTTTGTAGAAAATCACGCCTAAGAGGATGAAATATTGATTACTATATATGGAAAAAAATAATATAACAACACAGATAAACACAATGGGCTAAAAACCAGGAGACAGGTTAAATGCAGGCAGACAATAAACCTGGACAACGCAGCAAACATATAAACACAGCGATGAATATAAACAATTACTAAGGACAACACAACGACAATAGCACTGACGAACATAGAATATTTCCAATGACAACAGTTGCATGACTAAGTTCCTTCAACGGAATTCTTGTGCTGTATGATTTTTATATGTTGAATATTTTTTGTCCGTTTTGTCATCGTTGTGTTTTCCATAATACTGGTTTTGTTTCATCGTTGGTTTCGTTTGTCCAACATCCGATGATTTAATATTCTTTACTATCAATTTTTCATCTTCATATTTTTATTTATTTATGATTTTTGGAATTTCTCCATGAAAAACAGTGCAAAACTGCAATGGCGTATGTACAAAAAACTGCATTAAATCAAAATCCCCATTACATGAATCATTTAAAGAACAGATCAGCTTCTGAGATTAATACCAGACGCATCCTGGGGTTTTTTAATTGAAACAAATTGTTCAATATGATTTTAAATAATCCATCAGCAAGAGTTGATTTTCCATTTAAAAATAATACAAGTTCCAAGTAGTTCTGATTCTTACCAACAGATTTCACCACATGTTGTGTTGAAATAAAATTTATTTATTTTTATGTGGGAGGCGAGATGCTCTCTCGTGGTCGTGAGAGAAGGAGACCTTCTCTAGACCTCAAAGGGGAAGGGAACTCATTTTGCATGAAAGTGTTTCTCAGCTGTTTTAAGGCATAATAATGGATTGAGTAATGATTTATTTGTTTGAATTTCACCTGATTAAATTTTAATAGTTTCAATTTGGTAACATGAATTCAACAGTTAAACGAATCTCTGAATATAATTTAATGTCTCATACAAAAAAACATGTAGCAATTGTTTTTCGCAGGAGTAATCTGGAGCACAAAAAACAACAGAAGTCTTACCAGGAATAAACAGTAGAACACGGAAAATACGGACAAAATATTGTTAGGAATAACCAGTAGCACAAGGAAAAAAAATTCAAAATGGTGAATTTCTATATGGCAGAATCTAATATGGCGGAATAACTGGAATACAAGATGGTAGGCGTGACGTCATAATTCAAAATGGTGGATTTAACGATGGCAGCTGCTGTAAAGATCAATATCGAATGTCAAGGCTTGAGTTTTGACCATTTTAAGAAATTTAATCTTTCCTGAGGATAATGAAGCCTCAGTGAAGAAAATAAAAAATTAATAAAATAAAAAAAAAAATCCTCAGAAATTATATTTCAGAGAAAAATGGGGAAAAATTTCTATGAATGGAATTTTCATTTTAAAATAGTGAACTTTCATTTTTTTCTAGATTTATAAAAATATTTTGATAAAAATATTTACTAAAACTGGAGATTGTGGTCATTTTTGCGAATGGTTGGCAATTTGGCGAATTTTAAGTTATTTTGGAAAATATTTGGCTAAATTTTAAGGTCAAGGTTAAAGATAAAGGTCACTGTAATTAAAGACGATGCACGTGACGTCACAATCCAATATGGTGGACTGGCTCCACAGCTCTACAGTCTGAAGCCTGGTGCCAGACATACATTTCTATACTACTAGAAAAGTAATTATAAGTTTCTGTATTTTTTGGTTGTTAAATAGCATAAATACTAAACAATTAAAACGTAAAGCAAAAAAATTGATGGCTGTAGTCTATATTTCAAATAAAGTTGCTAGTTTTACAAAAATCTTACATTAATTTCGGTATCTGTAATAACGTGAAATTATATTATTTTTCATAGCATAGATATAACCTAAATAATTGAAAGTGTGAGTGTAAACGATTGTATAATCTCAATTTAAATTAAATAGGCATATGTTTCCCAATTTTTTTAAAATTTAATAACTCAGAAATGAAAAAAAAATGTGATTTCATTAATTTCAAATATATTCTCGATTTCTCTAAAACGAGAAATACATAAATACCGGAAAAATTCACGGGTTCATTTTGGGACAGGGAAAATCGTCTGCTATTTGCTGAAAGTTTAGGGGGAGTACTGTGGACCAATGAGAAATCCTCTACCAGAGAAGTTTCAATTAAGAGATTTAAGCCATGTTCACAATTAAAAAAACATAAGCGAGTGCACAGTAGGCCAAGCACAATATTGTGCACACTACGGTTCTCTAGTCCCACCAAAATGGCGTCCTACTCTACTGTCATTTGCTGTTGCGCCTTGCGTACGTAACAGAAATAAAATATACTCATTCCCCTCCTATTCACAAGACAGTCCTGTGCGCTATTGTGAATCAGTAGGTTAGAAAACACGGCGGTCAAATCTCGTGCGAACAACCTACTGTTGCTGCTACTGTTATTTTTTTTAACTGTGCACCCAGTTTAACCGGCAAAGAGGTCTCACAACACACCAGCCAATGAACAGCTGACATTTGCTTCAGTTTGCAGAGGCGTGTGAAGTTTATCCTGGAGATCATGGAAATCGCGAAATTTTCCCGTGTCATAGTTAATCTATACTAAAAATAAAAAAGGCTTTTGCATAACTTCTTAATATATCAAAAATTCTTTAACTTTTTTACTAAAAGATTATTATAAAAACCTATAAATTTTTTGTGTTAATTGATTTAGTAAATACGATTGGAATTAATCACATAAACTTTTCTTTAAATGGTATAATATCAGGAATACCCTGAGATCACGTTAGAGAATCCGCTAGTTTAGCTAGTTAAACATAGAATTGTGCAGACAATGTATTGTTAGTAAATAATCATCGTAATCGTTTACACCTTAATGAACGACTGTTCGGACTAATAGCCAGGACATTAAATGTGCCGGGTCAGATTCCAAGTTATTTCACTTTTTTTTTCCCCTTGTATATATTTCCCTTCGCAGACTTAGAGCTGGTTTAATTCTGCAGAAGTTTTAGGTGAATCTTTTCAGAATCTCTCACGTCTTTAACCTAGCCACTGAGATGGCAGGGGAAAAAATACAAGTCAACATCCTGAGAAATGTACCTTCACAGAGACCGAAGTAGCGTATAAAAAACCCCTGCTGCGCTCGAACGTGTGAATATTTGTCGTCCTCGTGCTTGCCCGCTCGGTGCAGTTAAAAAGTGGCGGGGTACTTTCGGACTAACTAGTTGCGTCTGAAGTGAGCCCAAGTCGTAACCGCTAGTTTACGATGCTAGTCCAGCCAGCAGGGAGCCCTTCCACAGAGGCGCTGAGTTGCACACCCCGTCGTCAAGCTTGTGAGAAACTTACACACTGCTCAGGAAAAGTTTCACACCGCCAGTTATCTTGTAAGCACGGTTTCTGCGATTTCAAGACGCACAGTTTTTTTTTGTGCAGCAAGGTGTGTTATCATGTTTTGTATAATGTGCACCTTCATTCGATGTTTGCAATAATTCAAGTAGTTCAATACTATTTCAGATGGATTTGATTTAGTTTTAATTCATACATTCGAGTCTTCTAAATGGGAACTTTCTCTCTTATTTAAAAAAATACTCTTTTAAATTAAAATTATTATTCTTATATTCGCGCCATGTGCGATATAGTTAGGCAGATGATTCTCTTTAGCAGCTGTTATTTTATTATAGAATGATCTAAAAAATGGGATGTTAATACGTTTGATTCTTTTGTCACGGCATTATATTGAGCTCAGTATGTGACAGGTTGCATCAGATAAACACAAGCCGTACGGAAAGGGAATTACAAACTTACAAGAGTTTAAAGATTAGCTTGTCGTTATATTATACAACAAAAAAATACTACGTCTTTAGCTTCATAATGCAGATGCTTTTGAAATGTGTAATCATGTGAACAACATTTCATGAATAAAGTTTACTTGTAAAAAACACTTTAACAAAACGTCAGATACCACATTAATTTCACTTTAAATAATAAATATAATAAATAATATATTTTTAAATGCTAGTCTATAGGTTTTTAACACTCATTATTTATTCTAGCCATTTTTAATCAACTAGTTTGATGTTTCTTTTATAAAAATTAAATATTTACTGCTACAATTGTATTAAAATATAATTTTGCTATATAACTTATAAAAACAGATGCAATTTAAAAAAATTAATATTTATTTTTCACTCTTAGTGGTTTTTATGATATTCACCTGAATATATCTCTTCTTTTTTAATGCAAGTCAATGTAAGTGGTGAAAATAAATTTATTTATTTTTTTATTATGTTTTGCATCATTTAAATTAGTTTTAAGAAATTTTCTCAATTTATAACCAGTGTTAGAAATTAAAGCGTTCTTTTAAAATACTTAATTCAGACAGAGGTATTCAGAGTTGTGTGCTGTGTTATTAGAGAATAAAGAACATTATAGTGTTGTGTAAAACTATACTTATGAAAAATAAACTTTAATAAGGAACGCATTTTAAAATAATCCAATATTAAGTTACCTTTATCCCTTTAACATACTTCAAATGATAAATACTTCAGAAAAATGTATTAATTTATAAACTAAAATTTTTATAGCAAATTTTCACACACAAATATTTGTAATCGTGTCAAATTATATAAAGTAAATGTTATATAAAGTTATAGTGTTTGTGCGTCTTTTTTTATAAAAATAATTTTCATTTAGATTATTTAAAATGATATATAACATAAACATTAACTTTAATATGTTAAATAGAAGAGATCGATGATTTAACTCAAAAGTTTGTATAAAGCACTTTTCATCAATACATTTTATGTTTTTTGAAAGGTATCAAAAATATAACATTGTTGAAGGTTCTTATGTGTTATTATTGGATATGCTTCATAATCTTACTACTTAGCTGAGTGGTCTTACAGTCATCTAACCTGGCTTAAATTAATTTAAAAAAATTGTTTATTATTTTCTATGCATCCAAATTCATATATATGTATATATACGTTTTACCACAACTGTTGTCATTTTTCTAGAAACAAACTTTAATTTTTAAATTTTGTAGTGTGTGGTGCAACTTACATATTTAAATGACGATAAATTATTCGAAGGATAAGTATGTGGCCGCTATGACCCCAAAATTTTATAGATGAAACTTAGAGAAAAACCAACGCTAATTAGTGGAATTTTTCTGAATAACTCTAAGGTGTTCCAATACAAATAGAAATTGAATAATTTCAACAGTTTTCCAGTGAACGTCCGCCATTATCAGTGTTTACATAGTTTCATATTAACAATTAAATAAGGCATATATCATAAATTTAATTTCTAGACACTTGCAGTCTTCTGACTTTATGAGGTGAACCTATAGTCATATGTAGAGACCCGTGAATTTCGCGGATTCAATGACCTCCAGGATAGACTCCAATATCCTCTACACACTCGGGCAAATGCCAACTGTTCATTGGTTGTTGACTTGTGAGTCGTCTCGACTAGGTGGCCTGTGATTCGACATTTCTATGAGTGAGGGTCTCTAATTGGCCCTCAGTCCTCCAGATTAACAGAGAACCAATGACAGAAGAAGCACTAAGGTATAATTATTTGAATTTTAGCATAACACGAAATGAATCCGGTAAATTCTTGGGCCTCTAGTCATATGTAACTGGTAACAGTCTATGTTATTAATGCATTATGAAAGTGCATTTATGTTTGATGATCGACTCTTTACAATGAGAAAACTATATGGTTGTAAGAACAAAATTTAGATATCTGTTACTCGTAATAACTGTTTTGGGGCTACAGTTAATCTGATGTATCATGAAACTCAGGTATTACTTAATATATATATTTTAATGTAATATTTAAATATATTTTTTTTTGCAGAAACTGATGTTTTGTAAGTACTGTTCTGCAATTATACTATAAAACGGTTTTACTAATATCAAGTATTACATAAATAAAAATAATAAAATATACACAATTTTCAAAAAACCTTCCAAGATTTGGCTTGATATAAGTTTTAACTGCACCATGATTGAAGAGATAATCTTAGATTTTTTCATCAAAATTTGCAGGAATCATCTTAAGATTTGCTACTGCCGTTAAGATGCAAACTTAATTTCAATCGATATTCGGGGAATATATATTTCTTTAAAGAGCGCGCGGCTAAAACCTACATATAAAGCCAATTCAAAGAGATGGAAGCCCGCAAACTTTGTATACATTTTAATTTATTGATAAAACCTCCAATTTAATCAAAATACTTGCTTTAACACACCTTTCACTCGTTTAATTTGTTTCAATACTACTTTCATGTATCTTATCAAAATCCTAAAAAAATATATAAAAAACGTATTTAAATAGTATCCACATAGAAACATTAGTTTTTAATTAAAAATTATTATAGAACATGCCCAATATTTGAATTATGGATTTTTTTTACCAAGAGTCAAGATTAATGAGAGCAGAAAATAAAAACTTTCCCTCTGCCCTGTTCCCAATAAATATTAGGCCAAAATAAAATACATTTTATATAAGTTACCTCTCGTTTCCACCAGAAAAACTAGAATGAAATTTCTCGCTACAGCTGATATGTAAGTTAAATCTACTATCCACGTTTTACAATAAATCTGCCCACAACAATAAAAGTATGAAAGTCTTACAACACTGGCCTCCTTAAAAATAAACCCACAAAACAAAATTTACCAAGTCCTACAGCACTGACCTCTCAAAAATAAGCACATGACACATAAGTTACCAAGTCCTTCAGCACTGATACTCTAGAAATCGTCCCATGACACTTAAACTATCAAAGTACTACAACATTGACCTCTAGAAACTAGCCCATGATACATAAATTAGCAAAGCCCTACAGCACTGACCTCTCTAGAAATCAGCCCATGACACATAATATATCGAAGTCCTAAATCAATTACATTATTGGGTGACGGACAATTCGAAATACATGTAAAGTTATTTTAACCACGAAGCGTATCATTTTCACTTACTAATAAACAACATATTTTTTATTAATGTCAGAATACCGCACGCAGAACCATAGTAGCAATTATCTGTATTCAGTTTACATTAATAATTAATTTAAAGGCTATGCGTATTTTCAAAAACGAAGTCATTATAAACTAATTTAGTTATTCTTCATTAGGATGAAAATACAGCTACCTATATAGCTAAAGATGGCTTACATTTCTTAACCATTAAGCCTTTACGCCTAATTTAAAACAGCATCTCTTAATAACTAAGAGTCAATTTCAGGTATGCTGACCAAACCCCTCTACGAAACTATGCGTGACAACACCCAAAAAATTAGGATGCCCATATTCCGATGCTACCCAAATAACAGAGGAAAATAAACATCGATTATACACTTAAGTTTATGTTATCATATACGCCAACGCTATCTATAAATAATCAAACAAAAATAAAATAACTGTTATCCAAATCACGAAACTATCCATAAGACAGTAGTACTACCTAGTTCCTGTTGCCAAATGAATTCTAGTTGCACTTGGTGTAGCCATTTGGCATAAACAGTTTCTATCCACAAAGAACACCAACGCAAAACACGGTACTACCAATACATGAATGATTCCGATACTATTGAGTATAAATGTTATTCAAGTATTTTTTGTGTTCTGGATTATATACCTTACCATCATTTTAAAATCATTTTCGTATATATATGCGAAGGAAAATTCTAAAGCAGTTTAAATAATTTACTTGAATATACATTTTTCTTTAAGTGTCACACCACTCGCCAGTAGTGGTATATGAAATTAAAAAATAAATCAATTTTAAGCATATTTTAAATAAAAAATGCATTAATTTATTTTATTGCTGAGCATGTTTACAACATGTTTAGTTTTTTATCAGTAGAAAACAGAGCGTTTAACGACTCTTTGATTGTTATACAAATTAAAGCTGACAGCATCAGAATGGCCTTCACGTTTTCATCTCCAAGCCAAAAGAAGAACCCAGTTCTCACAGAGTTATCAGTTTACTAACAGGTAAATTAAGTTTGAATCCACAGGGATTAAATACAGTTTTGCATCTACTGAATACATGGAATTTCTCAGCTTTCCCTACCAGGCATGCTCTTTTTGCATGCATCCGCACTTACACTGAAAAATATTTTAATGGGACAGAAATAGGCCTATTCATGCCAACTTACAGATATTTGCAAATTTCTACATCTATATAAAAAAGCTGTATTACTACAAAAATAAAGGTTTTCAGTAATACCAAGTTCGGATTCTTACCCGGGCATTTATGCTTTGTGTTGCCCCAGTGCCTACAATAGTTACAGTTATTTGTAAACCGTTCTTCCCTGAATAGCTTTCCAATATTAACTCCGCATATTAATGAACACGGTAAAACAAAATAAAGTCAAATTGTTGAATATTCAATTATTATTTAATTATTAAAAAAAATATGCTTAAATAATAAATAAATTAAAATATAAAATTATGTGCCAATTTTTGTAATTAATACTCAGTATTATATTGAAGAACGTATCTAATATATGCAAAAATAACCATATCCATGTGTTTTACAAAGTTAAAATATGTTTTTTGTAGCATTACAACCTATTTCTGGGCAACTGTTTTCAAAAGTAATATTTTGAAAAACTACAGAAAAGTTTTTGAAGTTTTACATCTTTAGACGCTTTATAAATAAATAATGAGAGGGAATTTTTACGTTGTGCGTTGTGCTCCATTCATCGAAATTTTCAGAGGATGAAAAAGAGGCAACATACAAAAATAAAGGTTACATACAAATAAAAATTAATTATGCATTTTTAATTGTATACTATAGTGATTGATTTTGAATACTGGTTCATACATTAAAAATATTTATTTATTTTGAATTTTATTGATATAAATTGTATTACAAACTTTTTCAAGTGTATTTTTATAAGTGAGGTTATGTTCCCGTATGTATAATTGATTTGTTTTATAAAACATTATATTATTATTTAATAAATAATTAAAATTAATAATTTAGAATAAACTTTAAGCATATTTATTGATTTTCATTATTAATTAAAATTTATCTTGATTATTGTACTAAAATAAATAATTAATTTTAAACCTGTTTATATAAATTTTAATACTGTGTAATTATTTAATTTTTTCATATGATTGAATTTATACTTTACCAACCGTATCAATCCAGTC
Source organism: Bacillus rossius redtenbacheri (assembly GCF_032445375.1). Lineage (NCBI taxonomy): Eukaryota > Metazoa > Arthropoda > Insecta > Phasmatodea > Bacillidae > Bacillus > Bacillus rossius. Next base: position 32,609,575 of record NC_086331.1, read on the forward strand.
CTTTTAATATTTTATTTCTATTAATTATTTATATGCATAATTTTAGTTAGTATTTTTACTACGTTAAGTATAACTTCCAACGCGCGTACATAAGTACACGCAACCATTTTTCTTCCTAGGTAGGATACTTTCATAAGTTAAATCTCTTCGTACAAACACGCACGCACGCACTCAAACACGGACATAAATTGTGTGCATGCGGACTGAGATGTTAACAGTGGACTCGCATTCCAGAGAAACAAAATATGGGCGTAGAGACGGTTCCCCGAAAACAAACTCCAAGTGAAGGCTGTACTCCTTCCTCCTGCAGCATTCCTGTTCTGTGTCGTCGTGTGTTGCCGATGATAATTTCCTCGCCCCTCCCCTCGAAGGGACGTTAAGCTGGGTGCAAAATTGAAAAAAAAAATATATATATATATATATATATATATATATATAACTTTAACAGAAACATTAGG